>NC_091126.1:22404897-22562397 GCF_040183065.1 Periplaneta americana
TGCTGGCTAATGTACTAAATAAACGCTAAACATCTTAGATTAGAAGCAGATGCGGCGCTGTGTCGACCGTATATAAGTGTCATTCTGTTATTACGAAACTAAAGGGTTTTCTGTTTTGAAAGGTTACGATAAACATTTCTTCGAACACTTCGATTAATAGTATTTATCTGTACATTGAATTAGCATCAATCCATCTACATATCCTTAATTTATGTTTTGTTCATTCATCCCATTATTTTGATATGTATGTATGTATGTATGTATGTATGTATGTATGTATGTATGTATGTATGTATGTATGTATGTATGTATGTATGTATGTATGTATTTTTTTTAAACCTTGTTTACCAGCATGTTCCATTACAAAAATGCAGTACTACATGCTAATAGACTACACATTACAATATTGCTAACTCTTCCGAATACAATGTATACACATTATTGCTAGCCTATTCTACTTTCCCTAAATATACTATTTACTACATGTTAACACCTACAATGCTACTGTTGAAGCTGTTAAATACTTTGTACAACACTATTTTAGTACCTATTCCTTTTCTATTTACAGATAAAAAAACAATACTATTGCTAATCATTTTAAAAACTATGTTTAGAAATATACTATTTAACGAATTAACCTACTTTCCCTAAATTTACTATTTACAACATGTTAACATCTATCCTACTGTTGGACCTTTTAAATACTTTATACAACACTATTTAAGAGCCTTTTCTGTTTACAAATTAAAAAAATCTATACTATTGCTAATACTTAAAAAAAACTATGTTTAGAACAATACTATTTAACAAATTAACCTATATTCCTTAAATTTACTATTTACAACGTTTCAACATCTACTGTATGGTACTGTTGAATCTTTTAAATACATTGTACATCACTATTTTAGAGCCTATTCTGTTTTTCTATTTACAAATTAAAAAAAAACAATGAATACTATTGTATGTATGTATGTATGTATGTATGTATGTATGTATGTATGTATGTATGTATGTATGTATGTATGTATTCATTCATTTATTTTATTCCATAGATCTTACATGAGCAATGAAGCTTTAAGATGTGGAACAAGTCAACATTTTACAATATTACAATTACAATTTTTACAAATTTTTATAGTTTTACAATTTAGTAATTTTCTACAATTTTTACAGTTTTGTGCAATTTTTTACATTTTTTTTTCTACATTTTGGCGAGATGTAGTGACATGAGATGAGGTCCGAGGATTCGCCAAAATATTACCCGGCATTTGCCTTTTGGTGGGGGAAACCTCGGAAAAACCCAACCAGGTAATCAAATCAAAGGGGGGGGAATTAAAATCAAAGGGGTTGATGCCAAGGACTCGCCATAGACCATCCGGCTTCAGTCCCACGGCTGAGTAAAACCTCGGAAGAAACCAAAGACCAAAGGGGGATCCAACCCAAGCCCGAACGCAGCTCCGGATCAGCAGCCCAGCAAGTCTGCCGACTGAGCTACATCGATGGCTCTACTAAAAGTATACAATACATAGCCAATCAGATTATTAAATTTACAAACGCAAACGATCATTCATCAGTTGAGCTATATGTATAATACAAAACAAGTTAATTAAATTTAAGGCATAAACAATTCAACCAGTTGTGATATACAGAAATTGATAATACATATCATGCAAACTACTTCAAATTACAAACACAAACAATTTATCAGTAGAGCTATATAGATTACTATTCAATTTAAAGCATATACAATTCATCGGCCAAAACTATACAAATATATACAATACAAAGTAGCATACTTTCATTAAGCTATACAAATTTGTGCAATTAATATCAAGTAGATTAATTCAATTTATAATCATAAATAATTCATCAGTTGAGCTATACATATTACCATTCAATTTACAGTAGGTCTATATACAATTCATCAGTAGAGCTACACAGACTAGTAATCATTTTAAGAACATATCCAATTCATCAGCCAAACCATACAAACATATACAATCAAATTAGTTCAATTTACAAACATGTATGTATGTATGTATGTATGTATGTATGTATGTATGTATGTATGTATGTATGTATGTATGTATGTATGTATGTATGTATGTATGTATGTATGTATGTATGTATGTATGTATGTATGTATGTATGTATGTATGTATGTATGTATGTATGTTTGAAGTTATGTATGTAATGTATGTATGTAATGTATGTATGTAATGTATGTATGTATGTATGTATGCCTTTTTTGAGCAGCATGTTCCATTACAAATGGAAAGTAATACTACATGCCTAGGTTACCTTCAAGTACATAATCCATTTACATTATATATTATTATGTTGCCATTCTAGATTAAATATGGATTAGTGTAGTTCATCTACTATGAGTAACTGCCAAGATAATATTGGTACTTCTTAATCTAACTTATTTTCCTATTACTAACCTATGAAGTACAAGAATCTATTTACATATTCTAGCATTAAAATATTTACAGTATTTACATATTTACTATCTCTTGATCAGCCTATTTTCAGATAAATTATACCCTCTAATATTGTAGCTTATTTACAGAATGTAAGTAACCTATTTTTGACCCTTATCACTTAATTCTGACTTTTAACCTATCTTCCCAAATAACTTATCCTTATATACTAGCCAGCCTACTGTAGTTGTTCAAAGTCTATACTATTTGCAAACTTTATAAAATATTTTACATAACTTTTCACTAATTTTGTCTTGTCCACAGGCCACTTTCCACCACATTTATGTATAGACTGGATTAGTGTTCTTCTTTCCTTTCCTAATTTCGTACAGTCATAAATGATATGATCCACTGTCTGATCCCCATCCCCACAGACACATGTCGCACTATTCTTGATGTTAAATCGATGAAAATATGCGTTGAGTCTTCCATGTCCGGTCAACAGAGTCGTCAAGTTAGGAGTTACTTCTATCTTCAATTTCAATCTAT
The DNA here is from genome assembly GCF_040183065.1 of Periplaneta americana. Lineage (NCBI taxonomy): Eukaryota > Metazoa > Arthropoda > Insecta > Blattodea > Blattidae > Periplaneta > Periplaneta americana. Next base: position 22,407,870 of record NC_091126.1, read on the forward strand.
CTTGGACACTAGGGAAGAACGCCTTGGTTAGAGTACCTTTGGAAGTTGTTGACCATTCACTTTCCCATTTTCCTTTGGATATGACTGCTAGCTGGTTCCTTACTTCACTCATCGGGACCTTGTCGTAACAGATCTGTAGATCGACGTCACTCGCTGCCTGCTTCGCTAGACGATCTGCCAGTTCGTTACCTTAGTTCCCCACATGAGCCTTGACCCATCCGAAGTCCAATGTATGTATGTATGTATGTATGTATGTATGTATGTATGTATGTATGTATGTATGTATGTATGTATGTATGTATGTATGTATGTATGTATGTATGTATGTATGTATGTATGTATGTATGTATGTATGTATGTATGTATGTATGTATGTATGTATGTATGTATGTATGTATGTATGTATGTATGTATGTATGTATGTATGTATGTATGTATGTATGTATGTATGTATGTATGTATGTATGTATGTATGTATGTATGTATGTATGTATGTATGTATGTATGTATGTATGTATGTATGTATGTATGTATGTATGTATGTATGTATGTATGTATGTATGTATTTGTGTGTATGTATTTGTCTCTCTGTGTCACTATTTTTCTGTATCTCTGTCTGTCTGCCTCTCTGCCCTCTATGCCTCTATCTGTCTCTATCAGTGTCCTGTAATGTTCGAACATGAGAGAGGCAACCAAGCCATTACAAACTTCGTCTTCTTTCATATGAAAAATTAATCGCAAGATTTGTCCTAAAATTCTTCAGCGGTTAAGACATGAACGGGTGGGAATGGAGAACAGCGAATATTTTTATAAGAAGATGGAACAAACACGACAGGTCTCCTCCACTGCAGAGCGAACATTCATATACCAAAGTGACATTTGAATTTTGGTTACTTACAACCTAAAGACTCTTTTCTTAAAATTAATGCAGTTGTACACCTTTCACACTTTTTGGATTAGAAGAGACAGCCAGTTTTACCAAATCACCGTAACTTTCAAATAGTAATATGTACGATAATATTTGAGAATTTTTGTGTGCAACATGATTCAAGTAGGCTACCCATCAAGTGTAGACGCCGCGAAAGAATCAAGTGAGATATCCGATTTCGCAAGGAGAGTTTCAGATACCTTCTTATAACAACATAAGTTTTAATGAACAAGACAGGTGTGAGCGGAATAATAGGGCGATGTTAAAGAATAAATGAAACCTCAAGCTTGCAGAAAATTCGATGCCGCAACAAACACAGGCTTCTCTGTGGACCACCCAAGAACTGGTCACGAGTAATAAAGAGCCAAAGCAAGTGATGGGAGCCACTCCAGGAGAACCGGCTGGAGCTCTGTCGAAATGAATCAGGAGCGAAATATCTTCATACGGAGTTATTACTGCCAACACTATAATCCAGTGATGTCAAAACAAGCGCATTTTTCTAACCTTGACGTCGTGCGCGGGCAGCAAGCGCTAAGTATGGAAAGAGGAAGGGTTGTGTAGTCTATATGAATAAGCAACCTGTTGGATTAAGAAAACAGTGGTGCACAAACGTCAAACGGAACGTGAAATTTTATGTCGTTATTTTTATATGGCTTCTTTCTGTTTAATGTTACCTATATTATCTGTAAAACAAAAGTACTAACACTGATTTCTTAATATTGCACTTGTGTTTTAAATCTTAATAACATAATAGAGAGTTAAGAAGGAATATTCTGTAGTAATGTCACGAGAGGTCTGAGATCTGCCGATAAATCCACGAGCGAAGCGAGTGGATTTATCTGGGAAAAATCAGACCTCGAGTGGCATTTATTAGGACTATTTCATGAATAAAATAAAAATTTAAATAATATATCCCTAAAATTCGATCACAAAATGTTAATAATTGTATATTAACGAATACTTAACCTATTCAGACGTTGTGAAGTTGAAATACTCGTAGATGAATATCGATTATTGCAATAAAGAAATTTGATGTTATTATTCAGTAATGCCAATTGCGAAAAGCGAAATACTAGTTTAACAATGTTAAAAACATGTACTGCACTTTTCTATTATTATTATAGCAAATACATTTTCATTATCTGCTGAAATCATAATTTAATTTAACAGTAACAGTGGGGACAGCTATATACCAATGCTTATGTATTCACAGCGAGACATGTTGCTACACAGTGAAGCAATCTCTGTATAGATAGGCCTAATTAAAACACGAATTTTATTACGCCATACGAAAGGCAGTTTGATCAAAGACATTATTACTATGCAAGGTCTTTGAGTTTGATATGCGATGATGTTACATAAATTTGAACGTCTATTAATTGTTTAATTTCAATACAAATGTTATAGGCTACAATTTTATAGGTTACGTTAGGCCTACCTGTGGAAGCAGGACCAATGTCAGCTGTGCCTTGTTTCGACCGTTACTTACAATCAGTGCTACACGAAAGCATTTTTTATAGCTCGACAAACGGATTCTCGCTGTATTTTGTAACGGAACTAAAGCTGCATCTACACAGTTCAATATTCCAATCGCTTATGCGTGCAATCTGGGAAGAATATTGAAAGAATCAAGTTTAAAAGGTACGTTCAATTAAGATGCATAAAGATTTTGTGTCTACATGGTGCGCCGTTTTGAAAGTGGTCTTCACTGCGTAAATATATTAATTAATATTAAATATCAATCTTGCATTCATTGCTTTAAAGTTGAAAGGAAAGTGTAACCGTGTAGTTGCAGCTTAATGTATTCATGATCATCAATTTAAGGGGAAACAGTTGGCGACAACGACTAAACAAAAGAACGACAATGCGATAAATTGATAGCGATAAATCTAGCTGCAGAAATTATCGCAAAGTCTGACTGTGATTGATTGGAATTCAAAATTTCATTACACTTCATTGGTCGAAAATGCAATGACGTCATATAAACGAAATAGTCACTTAAATTCCATAGAAGTATAATATTATACTGTATTAAGTGGATGAAACACATAATTCATAAAGAAAGTGATATTCCAAAGAAAGAGATTGAATATGACATGATAAGTTGGAATTGATATTGATGCCATCTTTAGCCTTACAAAAGTAATCAATAAAATAATCAAAACAATATTACAGTACAAAACAAAGTTACCTAGGTACTGTATCTGTTTTAAGTGTAACTAATGTTACATAACAAAACTCTTATCGCATTATGCTTTTAAGGTGATATTTGTGAGCAACTTCCTATCATCAGAATATTAAATTATTTTCTCGAAATCTGCTGAAGCTATAGAGCTGACATATTTACATCACATGGGCACGTATCTTTTGCTTATGATGTAACAGTAGTTGCTTTGTTAATTCATTTCCTTACAAACAATATCCATGCGAATATTTTCAAAATTTTCAATACACTATCTTCAGTAATACGTATAAACGGTATATTAGATTTACGAAAACATTCTGTAAGGCTACTAAATAAATAGGTCTATATCTTAAAATTTCACTTTTCTATAAAAAAAAAGTTGAGAAAATATTTCTTTTGAATAAAAAAATTAAACTTGTGAAAAATGAGCACTAAATTAAAACTTACATTCTTAAAATGCACTTATACTTTTCAGGCCAGTACAAAAATTAACATGGATACAGTTTTAATAAGTTCTCTTCCCTTATCTATTGAATCAGAGCTGGCCATCCCTGAATATAGCTCGACCAAGCGGCATATACGACCTCTTTCGTCTGTCTCTTTCCTTCCCGCTGTAAAGCGCTCAGGCTCTCCTGGGCTCTAAAGCGCGCACTTGCTCCTGTGGGCATCAATTGACATGCCTACCATAACCGATGACACATCGTGGTGCACAGAGTGGCATCGTTTCTTATTCCATTCTTGTATTTCAAACCTCTTTGTTTTCCTCCACACCACTGCGCATTTTATTTTATATTGTCACAATCTACGAATGTCTTACTTCCTTGTGGTTTTTCTTCCCCCCCTTTTTTTGGATTTATCTTGCAAGCTCACTGATACTCTCCTCTGTTTATTCCCATTTTGATCAGTTTTTTTTTTTCCATACGACCATCCCACAGTCTTTTAATAATTTCATGCTTCTAGTTTGTCACTTTTTTATCTCCCTATATCTTTCTTTCATCTTTGCACTTTTCTTTCCCTTTATACTTCGTCTACTTTTCCATATATCTTTTATTTTATTTTCTGACTTCTCGTACATTTGTTTCCTCCTTCGTGTTTTCTCACATTTCTTTAGTTACATCTCTCTTGCACCTCAAATTTTGTTACTTTGTTTCCGTTTTCTTCCTCTTTTGTTTCAATTTTCTTCCTCATTTGTTTCCGTTACCTTCCTTCCTCTGTTTCCATATGTGATTCTGTTCTTTCCTCCTTTGTTTCAATTTTCTTCCTCAATTGTTTCCGTTTCCTTCCTTCCTCTGTTCCCATATTTGATTCCGTTCTTTCCTACTTTGTTTCAATTTTCTTCCTCATTTGTTTCTTTGTTTCCGTTACCTTCCTTCCTCTGTTTCCATATTTGATTCCGTTCTTTCTTCCTTTGTTTCAATTTTCTTCCTCATTTGTTTGCGTTTCCTTCCTTCCTCTGTTTCCATAATTGATTCTGTTCTTTCCTCCTTTGTTTCAATTTTCTTCCTCATTTGTTTCCGTTTCCTTCCTTCCTCTGTTTCCATATTTGATTCCGTTCTTTCCTCCTTTGTTTCAATTTTCTTCCTCATTTGTTTCCGTTTCCTTCCTTCCTCTGTTTCCATATTTGATTCCGTTCTTTCCTACTTTGATTCAATTTTCTTCCTCATTTGTTTCCGTTTCCTTCCTTCCTCTGTTTCCATATTTTATTCTGTTCTTTCCTCCTTTATTTCAATTTTCTTCCTCATTTGTTTCCGTTTCCTTCCTTCCTCTGTTTCCATATTTGATTCTGTTCTTTCCTCCTTTGTTTCAATTTTCTTCCTCATTTGTTTCCGTTTCCTTCCTTCCTCTGTTTCCATATTTGATTCTGTTCTTTCCTCTTTTATGTCAATTTTCTTCCTCATTTGTTTCCGTTTCCTTCCTTCCTCTGTTTCCATATTAGATTCTGTTCTTTCCTCCTTTATTTCAATTTTCTTCCTCATTTGTTTCCGTTTCCTTCCTTCCTCTGTTTCCATATTTGATTCTGTTCTTTCCTCCTTTGTTTCAATTTTCTTCCTCATTTGTTTCCGTTTCCTTCCTTCCTCTGTTTCCATATTTGATTCTGTTCTTTCCTCCTTTGTTCCAATATTCTTCCTCATTTGTTTCCGTTTCCTTCCTTCCTCTGTTTCCATATTTGATTCTGTTCTTTCCTCTTTTATGTCAATTTTCTTCCTCATTTGTTTCCGTTTCCTTCCTTCCTCTGTTTCCATATTTGATTCTGTTCTTTCCTCTTTTATGTCAATTTTCTTCCTCATTTTTTTCCGTTTCCTTCCTTCCTCTGTTTCCATATTTGATTCTGTTCTTTCCTCCTTTGTTTCAATTTTCTTCCTCATTTTTTCCGTTTCCTTCCTTCCTCTGTTTCCATATTTGATTCTGTTCTTTCTTCCTTTGTTTCTCTTTCCTTCCTCATTTGTTTCCGTTTCCTTCCTTCCTCTGTTTCCATATTTGATTCTGTTCTTTTCTCCTTTATTTCGATTTTCTTCCTCATTTGTTTCCGTTTCCTTCCTTCCTCTGTTTCCATATTTGATTCTGTTCTTCCTCCTTTATTTCAATTTTCTTCCTCATTTGTTTCCGTTTCCTTCCTTCCTCTGTTTCAATATTTGATTCTGTTCTTTCTTCCTTTGTTTCTCTTTCCTTCCTCATTTGTTTCCTTCCTTCCTCTGTTTCCATATTTGATTCTGTTCTTCCTCTTTTATTTCAATTTTCTTCCTCATTTGTTTCCGTTTCCTTCCTTCCTCTGTTTCCATATTTGATTCTGTTCTTTCCTCCTTTATTTCAATTTTCTTCCTCATTTGTTTCCGTTTCCTTCCTTCCTCTGTTTCCATATTTGATTCTGTTCTTTCCTCCTTTATTTCGATTTTCTTCCTCATTTGTTTCCGTTTCCTTCCTTCCTCTGTTTCCATATTTGATTCTGTTCTTCCTCCTTTATTTGAATTTCCTTCCTCATTTGTTTCCGTTTCCTTCCTTCCTCTGTTTCCATATTTGATTCTGTTCTTCCTCCTTTATTTCGATTTTCTTCGTCATTTGTTTCCGTTTCCTTCCTTCCTCTGTTTCCATATTTGATTCTGTTCTTTCCTCCTTTATTTCAATTTTCTTCCTCATTTGTTTCCGTTTCCTTCCTTCCTTCCTTCCTTCCTTCCTTCCTTCCTCTGTTTCCATATTTGATTCTGTTCTTTCCTCTATTTCGATTTTCTTCCTCATTTGTTTCCGTTTCCTTCCTTCCTCTGTTTCCATATTTGATTCTTTTCTTCCTCCTTTATTTCAATTTTCTTCCTCATTTGTTTCCGTTTCCTTCCTTCCTCTGTTTCCATATTTGATTCTGTTCTTCCTCCATTATTTGAATTTCCTTCCTCATTTGTTTCCGTTCCCTTCCTTCCTCTGTTTCCATATTTGATTCTGTTCTTTCCTCCATTATTTCGATTTTCTTCCTCATTTGTTTGCGTTTCCTTCCTTCCTCTGTTTCCATATTTGATTCTGTTCTTTCCTCCTTTATTTCAATTTTCTTCCTCATTTTTTTCCGTTTCCTTCCTTCCTCTGTTTCCATATTTGATTCTGTTTTTTCCTCCTTTATTTCGATTTTCTTCCTCATTTGTTTGCGTTTCCTTCCTTCCTCTGTTTCAATATTTGATTCTGTTCTTTCTTCCTTTGTTTCTCTTTCCTTCCTCATTTGTTTCCGTTTCCTTCCTTCCTCTGTTTCCATATTTGATTCTGTTCTTCCTCTTTTATTTCAATTTTCTTCCTCATTTGTTTCCGTTTCCTTCCTTCCTCTGTTTCCATATTTGATTCTGTTCTTTCCTCCTTTATTTCAATTTTCTTCCTCATTTGTTTCCGTTTCCTTCCTTCCTCTGTTTCCATATTTGATTCTGTTCTTTCCTCCTTTATTTCAATTTTCTTCCTCATTTGTTTCCGTTTCCTTCCTTCCTCTGTTTCCATATTTGATTCTGTTCTTCCTCCTTTATTTCAATTTTCTTCCTCATTTGTTTCCGTTTCCTTCCTTCCTCTGTTTCAATATTTGATTCTGTTCTTTCTTCCTTTGTTTCTCTTTCCTTCCTCATTTGTTTCCGTTTCCTTCCTTCCTCTGTTTCCATATTTGATTCTGTTCTTCCTCTTTTATTTCAATTTTCTTCCTCATTTGTTTCCGTTTCCTTCCTTCCTCTGTTTCCATATTTGATTCTGTTCTTTCCTCCTTTATTTCAATTTTCTTCCTCATTTGTTTCCGTTTCCTTCCTTCCTCTGTTTCCATATTTGATTCTGTTCTTTCCTCCTTTATTTCGATTTTCTTCCTCATTTGTTTCCGTTTCCTTCCTTCCTCTGTTTCCATATTTGATTCTGTTCTTCCTCCTTTATTTGAATTTCCTTCCTCATTTGTTTCCGTTTCCTTCCTTCCTCTGTTTCCATATTTGATTCTGTTCTTCCTCCTTTATTTCGATTTTCTTCGTCATTTGTTTCCGTTTCCTTCCTTCCTCTGTTTCCATATTTGATTCTGTTCTTTCCTCCTTTATTTCAATTTTCTTCCTCATTTGTTTCCGTTTCCTTCCTTCCTTCCTTCCTTCCTTCCTTCCTCTGTTTCCATATTTGATTCTGTTCTTTCCTCTATTTCGATTTTCTTCCTCATTTGTTTCCGTTTCCTTCCTTCCTCTGTTTCCATATTTGATTCTTTTCTTCCTCCTTTATTTCAATTTTCTTCCTCATTTGTTTCCGTTTCCTTCCTTCCTCTGTTTCAATATTTGATTCTGTTCTTTCTTCCTTTGTTTCTCTTTCCTTCCTCATTTGTTTCCGTTTCCTTCCTTCCTCTGTTTCCATATTTGATTCTGTTCTTCCTCTTTTATTTCAATTTTCTTCCTCATTTGTTTCCGTTTCCTTCCTTCCTCTGTTTCCATATTTGATTCTGTTCTTTCCTCCTTTATTTCAATTTTCTTCCTCATTTGTTTCCGTTCCCTTCCTTCCTCTGTTTCCATATTTGATTCTGTTCTTTCCTCCTTTATTTCGATTTTCTTCCTCATTTGTTTCCGTTTCCTTCCTTCCTCTGTTTCCATATTTGATTCTGTTCTTCCTCCATTATTTGAATTTCCTTCCTCATTTGTTTCCGTTCCCTTCCTTCCTCTGTTTCCATATTTGATTCTGTTCTTTCCTCCTTTATTTCGATTTTCTTCCTCATTTGTTTGCGTTTCCTTCCTTCCTCTGTTTCCATATTTGATTCTGTTCTTTCCTCCTTTATTTCAATTTTCTTCCTCATTTTTTTCCGTTTCCTTCCTTCCTCTGTTTCCATATTTGATTCTGTTCTTTCCTCCTTCATTTCGATTTTCTTCCTCATTTGTTTGCGTTTCCTTCCTTCCTCTGTTTCAATATTTGATTCTGTTCTTTCTTCCTTTGTTTCTCTTTCCTTCCTCATTTGTTTCCGTTTCCTTCCTTCCTCTGTTTCCATATTTGATTCTGTTCTTCCTCTTTTATTTCAATTTTCTTCCTCATTTGTTTCCGTTTCCTTCCTTCCTCTGTTTCCATATTTGATTCTGTTCTTTCCTCCTTTATTTCAATTTTCTTCCTCATTTGTTTCCGTTTCCTTCCTTCCTCTGTTTCCATATTTGATTCTGTTCTTCCTCCATTATTTGAATTTCCTTCCTCATTTGTTTCCGTTCCCTTCCTTCCTCTGTTTCCATATTTGATTCTGTTCTTTCCTCCTTTATTTCGATTTTCTTCCTCATTTGTTTGCGTTTCCTTCCTTCCTCTGTTTCCATATTTGATTCTGTTCTTTCCTCCTTTATTTCAATTTTCTTCCTCATTTTTTTCCGTTTCCTTCCTTCCTCTGTTTCCATATTTGATTCTGTTCTTTCCTCCTTTATTTCGATTTTCTTCCTCATTTGTTTGCGTTTCCTTCCTTCCTCTGTTTCCATATTTGATTCTGTTCTTTCCTCCTTTATTTCAATTTTCTTCCTCATTTTTTTCCGTTTCCTTCCTTCCTCTGTTTCCATATTTGATTCTGTTCTTTCCTCCTTTATTTCAATTTTCTTCCTCATTTTTTTCCGTTTCCTTCCTTCCTCTGTTTCCATATTTGATTCTGTTCTTTCCTCCTTTATTTCAATTTTCTTCCTCATTTGTTTCCGTTTCCTTCCTTCCTCTGTTTCCTTATTTGATTCTGTTCTTTCCTCCTTTATTTCAATTTTCTTCCTCATTTTTTTCCGTTTCCTTCCTTCCTCTGTTTCCATATTTGATTCTGTTCTTTCCTCCTTTATTTCAATTTTCTTCCTCATTTGTTTCCGTTTCCTTCCTTCCTTCCTTCCTTCCTTCCTTCCTTCCTCTGTTTCCATATTTGATTCTGTTCTTTCCTCTATTTCGATTTTCTTCCTCATTTGTTTCCGTTTCCTTCCTTCCTCTGTTTCCATATTTGATTCTTTTCTTCCTCCTTTATTTCAATTTTCTTCCTCATTTGTTTCCGTTTCCTTCCTTCCTCTGTTTCAATATTTGATTCTGTTCTTTCTTCCTTTGTTTCTCTTTCCTTCCTCATTTGTTTCCGTTTCCTTCCTTCCTCTGTTTCCATATTTGATTCTGTTCTTCCTCTTTTATTTCAATTTTCTTCCTCATTTGTTTCCGTTTCCTTCCTTCCTCTGTTTCCATATTTGATTCTGTTCTTTCCTCCTTTATTTCAATTTTCTTCCTCATTTGTTTCCTTCCTTCCTCTGTTTCCATATTTGATTCTGTTCTTTCCTCCTTTATTTCGATTTTCTTCCTCATTTGTTTCCGTTTCCTTCCTTCCTCTGTTTCCATATTTGATTCTGTTCTTCCTCCATTATTTGAATTTCCTTCCTCATTTGTTTCCGTTCCCTTCCTTCCTCTGTTTCCATATTTGATTCTTTTCTTCCTCCTTTATTTCAATTTTCTTCCTCATTTGTTTCCGTTTCCTTCCTTCCTCTGTTTCCATATTTGATTCTGTTCTTCCTCCTTTATTTCAATTTTCTTCCTCATTTGTTTCCGTTTCCTTCCTTCCTCTGTTTCAATATTTGATTCTGTTCTTTCTTCCTTTGTTTCTCTTTCCTTCCTCATTTGTTTCCGTTTCCTTCCTTCCTCTGTTTCCATATTTGATTCTGTTCTTCCTCTTTTATTTCAATTTTCTTCCTCATTTGTTTCCGTTTCCTTCCTTCCTCTGTTTCCATATTTGATTCTGTTCTTTCCTCCTTTATTTCAATTTTCTTCCTCATTTGTTTCCGTTTCCTTCCTTCCTCTGTTTCCATATTTGATTCTGTTCTTTCCTCCTTTATTTCGATTTTCTTCCTCATTTGTTTCCGTTTCCTTCCTTCCTCTGTTTCCATATTTGATTCTGTTCTTCCTCCTTTATTTGAATTTCCTTCCTCATTTGTTTCCGTTTCCTTCCTTCCTCTGTTTCCATATTTGATTCTGTTCTTCCTCCTTTATTTCGATTTTCTTCGTCATTTGTTTCCGTTTCCTTCCTTCCTCTGTTTCCATATTTGATTCTGTTCTTTCCTCCTTTATTTCAATTTTCTTCCTCATTTGTTTCCGTTTCCTTCCTTCCTTCCTTCCTTCCTTCCTCTGTTTCCATATTTGATTCTGTTCTTTCCTCTATTTCGATTTTCTTCCTCATTTGTTTCCGTTTCCTTCCTTCCTCTGTTTCCATATTTGATTCTTTTCTTCCTCCTTTATTTCAATTTTCTTCCTCATTTGTTTCCGTTTCCTTCCTTCCTCTGTTTCAATATTTGATTCTGTTCTTTCTTCCTTTGTTTCTCTTTCCTTCCTCATTTGTTTCCGTTTCCTTCCTTCCTCTGTTTCCATATTTGATTCTGTTCTTCCTCTTTTATTTCAATTTTCTTCCTCATTTGTTTCCGTTTCCTTCCTTCCTCTGTTTCCATATTTGATTCTGTTCTTTCCTCCTTTATTTCAATTTTCTTCCTCATTTGTTTCCGTTCCCTTCCTTCCTCTGTTTCCATATTTGATTCTGTTCTTTCCTCCTTTATTTCGATTTTCTTCCTCATTTGTTTCCGTTTCCTTCCTTCCTCTGTTTCCATATTTGATTCTGTTCTTCCTCCATTATTTGAATTTCCTTCCTCATTTGTTTCCGTTCCCTTCCTTCCTCTGTTTCCATATTTGATTCTGTTCTTTCCTCCTTTATTTCGATTTTCTTCCTCATTTGTTTGCGTTTCCTTCCTTCCTCTGTTTCCATATTTGATTCTGTTCTTTCCTCCTTTATTTCAATTTTCTTCCTCATTTTTTTCCGTTTCCTTCCTTCCTCTGTTTCCATATTTGATTCTGTTCTTTCCTCCTTCATTTCGATTTTCTTCCTCATTTGTTTGCGTTTCCTTCCTTCCTCTGTTTCAATATTTGATTCTGTTCTTTCTTCCTTTGTTTCTCTTTCCTTCCTCATTTGTTTCCGTTTCCTTCCTTCCTCTGTTTCCATATTTGATTCTGTTCTTCCTCTTTTATTTCAATTTTCTTCCTCATTTGTTTCCGTTTCCTTCCTTCCTCTGTTTCCATATTTGATTCTGTTCTTTCCTCCTTTATTTCAATTTTCTTCCTCATTTGTTTCCGTTTCCTTCCTTCCTCTGTTTCCATATTTGATTCTGTTCTTCCTCCATTATTTGAATTTCCTTCCTCATTTGTTTCCGTTCCCTTCCTTCCTCTGTTTCCATATTTGATTCTGTTCTTTCCTCCTTTATTTCGATTTTCTTCCTCATTTGTTTGCGTTTCCTTCCTTCCTCTGTTTCCATATTTGATTCTGTTCTTTCCTCCTTTATTTCAATTTTCTTCCTCATTTTTTTCCGTTTCCTTCCTTCCTCTGTTTCCATATTTGATTCTGTTCTTTCCTCCTTTATTTCGATTTTCTTCCTCATTTGTTTGCGTTTCCTTCCTTCCTCTGTTTCCATATTTGATTCTGTTCTTTCCTCCTTTATTTCAATTTTCTTCCTCATTTTTTTCCGTTTCCTTCCTTCCTCTGTTTCCATATTTGATTCTGTTCTTTCCTCCTTTATTTCAATTTTCTTCCTCATTTTTTTCCGTTTCCTTCCTTCCTCTGTTTCCATATTTGATTCTGTTCTTTCCTCCTTTATTTCAATTTTCTTCCTCATTTGTTTCCGTTTCCTTCCTTCCTCTGTTTCCTTATTTGATTCTGTTCTTTCCTCCTTTATTTCAATTTTCTTCCTCATTTTTTTCCGTTTCCTTCCTTCCTCTGTTTCCATATTTGATTCTGTTCTTTCCTCCTTTATTTCAATTTTCTTCCTCATTTGTTTCCGTTTCCTTCCTTCCTTCCTTCCTTCCTTCCTTCCTTCCTCTGTTTCCATATTTGATTCTGTTCTTTCCTCTATTTCGATTTTCTTCCTCATTTGTTTCCGTTTCCTTCCTTCCTCTGTTTCCATATTTGATTCTTTTCTTCCTCCTTTATTTCAATTTTCTTCCTCATTTGTTTCCGTTTCCTTCCTTCCTCTGTTTCAATATTTGATTCTGTTCTTTCTTCCTTTGTTTCTCTTTCCTTCCTCATTTGTTTCCGTTTCCTTCCTTCCTCTGTTTCCATATTTGATTCTGTTCTTCCTCTTTTATTTCAATTTTCTTCCTCATTTGTTTCCGTTTCCTTCCTTCCTCTGTTTCCATATTTGATTCTGTTCTTTCCTCCTTTATTTCAATTTTCTTCCTCATTTGTTTCCTTCCTTCCTCTGTTTCCATATTTGATTCTGTTCTTTCCTCCTTTATTTCGATTTTCTTCCTCATTTGTTTCCGTTTCCTTCCTTCCTCTGTTTCCATATTTGATTCTGTTCTTCCTCCATTATTTGAATTTCCTTCCTCATTTGTTTCCGTTCCCTTCCTTCCTCTGTTTCCATATTTGATTCTGTTCTTTCCTCCTTTATTTCGATTTTCTTCCTCATTTGTTTGCGTTTCCTTCCTTCCTCTGTTTCCATATTTGATTCTGTTCTTTCCTCCTTTATTTCAATTTTCTTCCTCATTTTTTTCCGTTTCCTTCCTTCCTCTGTTTCCATATTTGATTCTGTTCTTTCCTCCTTTATTTCGATTTTCTTCCTCATTTGTTTGCGTTTCCTTCCTTCCTCTGTTTCCATATTTGATTCTGTTCTTTCCTCCTTTATTTCAATTTTCTTCCTCATTTTTTTCCGTTTCCTTCCTTCCTCTGTTTCCATATTTGATTCTGTTCTTTCCTCCTTTATTTCAATTTTCTTCCTCATTTTTTTCCGTTTCCTTCCTTCCTCTGTTTCCATATTTGATTCTGTTCTTTCCTCCTTTATTTCAATTTTCTTCCTCATTTGTTTCCGTTTCCTTCCTTCCTCTGTTTCCATATTTGATTCTGTTCTTTCCTCCTTTATTTCAATTTTCTTCCTCATTTTTTTCCGTTTCCTTCCTTCCTCTGTTTCCATATTTGATTCTGTTCTTTCCTCCTTTATTTCAATTTTCTTCCTCATTTGTTTCCGTTTCCTTCCTTCCTTCCTTCCTTCCTTCCTTCCTTCCTCTGTTTCCATATTTGATTCTGTTCTTTCCTCTATTTCGATTTTCTTCCTCATTTGTTTCCGTTTCCTTCCTTCCTCTGTTTCCATATTTGATTCTTTTCTTCCTCCTTTATTTCAATTTTCTTCCTCATTTGTTTCCGTTTCCTTCCTTCCTCTGTTTCAATATTTGATTCTGTTCTTTCTTCCTTTGTTTCTCTTTCCTTCCTCATTTGTTTCCGTTTCCTTCCTTCCTCTGTTTCCATATTTGATTCTGTTCTTCCTCTTTTATTTCAATTTTCTTCCTCATTTGTTTCCGTTTCCTTCCTTCCTCTGTTTCCATATTTGATTCTGTTCTTTCCTCCTTTATTTCAATTTTCTTCCTCATTTGTTTCCGTTTCCTTCCTTCCTCTGTTTCCATATTTGATTCTGTTCTTTCCTCCTTTATTTCGATTTTCTTCCTCATTTGTTTCCGTTTCCTTCCTTCCTCTGTTTCCATATTTGATTCTGTTCTTCCTCCATTATTTGAATTTCCTTCCTCATTTGTTTCCGTTCCCTTCCTTCCTCTGTTTCCATATTTGATTCTGTTCTTTCCTCCTTTATTTCGATTTTCTTCCTCATTTGTTTGCGTTTCCTTCCTTCCTCTGTTTCCATATTTGATTCTGTTCTTTCCTCCTTTATTTCAATTTTCTTCCTCATTTTTTTCCGTTTCCTTCCTTCCTCTGTTTCCATATTTGATTCTGTTCTTTCCTCCTTTATTTCGATTTTCTTCCTCATTTGTTTGCGTTTCCTTCCTTCCTCTGTTTCCATATTTGATTCTGTTCTTTCCTCCTTTATTTCAATTTTCTTCCTCATTTGTTTCCGTTTCCTTCCTTCCTCTGTTTCCATATTTGATTCTGTTCTTTCCTCCTTTATTTCGATTTTCTTCCTCATTTGTTTCCGTTTCCTTCCTTCCTCTGTTTCCATATTTGATTCTGTTCTTCCTCCTTTATTTGAATTTCCTTCCTCATTTGTTTCCGTTTCCTTCCTTCCTCTGTTTCCATATTTGATTCTGTTCTTCCTCCTTTATTTCGATTTTCTTCGTCATTTGTTTCCGTTTCCTTCCTTCCTCTGTTTCCATATTTGATTTTGTTCTTTCCTCCTTTATTTCAATTTTCTTCCTCATTTGTTTCCGTTTCCTTCCTTCCTTCCTTCCTTCCTTCCTCTGTTTCCATATTTGATTCTGTTCTTTCCTCTATTTCGATTTTCTTCCTCATTTGTTTCCGTTTCCTTCCTTCCTCTGTTTCCATATTTGATTCTTTTCTTCCTCCTTTATTTCAATTTTCTTCCTCATTTGTTTCCGTTTCCTTCCTTCCTCTGTTTCAATATTTGATTCTGTTCTTTCTTCCTTTGTTTCTCTTTCCTTCCTCATTTGTTTCCGTTTCCTTCCTTCCTCTGTTTCCATATTTGATTCTGTTCTTCCTCTTTTATTTCAATTTTCTTCCTCATTTGTTTCCGTTTCCTTCCTTCCTCTGTTTCCATATTTGATTCTGTTCTTTCCTCCTTTATTTCAATTTTCTTCCTCATTTGTTTCCGTTTCCTTCCTTCCTCTGTTTCCATATTTGATTCTGTTCTTTCCTCCTTTATTTCGATTTTCTTCCTCATTTGTTTCCGTTTCCTTCCTTCCTCTGTTTCCATATTTGATTCTGTTCTTCCTCCATTATTTGAATTTCCTTCCTCATTTGTTTCCGTTCCCTTCCTTCCTCTGTTTCCATATTTGATTCTGTTCTTTCCTCCTTTATTTCGATTTTCTTCCTCATTTGTTTGCGTTTCCTTCCTTCCTCTGTTTCCATATTTGATTCTGTTCTTTCCTCCTTTATTTCAATTTTCTTCCTCATTTTTTTCCTTTTCCTTCCTTCCTCTGTTTCCATATTTGATTCTGTTCTTTTCTCCTTTATTTCGATTTTCTTCCTCATTTGTTTGCGTTTCCTTCCTTCCTCTGTTTCCATATTTGATTCTGTTCTTTCCTCCTTTATTTCAATTTTCTTCCTCATTTTTTTCCGTTTCCTTCCTTCCTCTGTTTCCATATTTGATTCTGTTCTTTCCTCCTTTATTTCGATTTTCTTCCTCATTTGTTTGCGTTTCCTTCCTTCCTCTGTTTCCATATTTGATTCTGTTCTTTCCTCCTTTATTTCAATTTTCTTCCTCATTTTTTTCCGTTTCCTTCCTTCCTCTGTTTCCATATTTGATTCTGTTCTTTCCTCCTTTATTTCAATTTTCTTCCTCATTTTCTTCCGTTTCCTTCCTTCCTCTGTTTCCATATTTGATTCTGTTCTTCCTCCTTTATTTCAATTTTCTTCCTCATTTTTTTCCGTTTCCTTCCTTCCTCTGTTTCCATATTTGATTCTGTTCTTTCCTCCTTTATTTCGATTTTCTTCCTCATTTGTTTGCGTTTCCTTCCTTCCTCTGTTTCCATATTTGATTCTGTTCTTTCCTCCTTTATTTCGATTTTCTTCCTCATTTGTTTGCGTTTCCTTCCTTCCTCTGTTTCAATATTTGATTCTGTTCTTTCTTCCTTTGTTTCTCTTTCCTTCCTTATTTGTTTCCGTTTCCTTCCTTCCTCTGTTTCCATATTTGATTCTGTTCTTCCTCTTTTATTTCAATTTTCTTCCTCATTTGTTTCCGTTTCCTTCCTTCCTCTGTTTCCATATTTGATTCTGTTCTTTCCTCCTTTATTTCAATTTTCTTCCTCATTTGTTTCCGTTTCCTTCCTTCCTCTGTTTCCATATTTGATTCTGTTCTTTCCTCCTTTATTTCAATTTTCTTCCTCATTTGTTTCCGTTTCCTTCCTTCCTCTGTTTCCATATTTGATTCTGTTCTTCCTCCTTTATTTCAATTTTCTTCCTCATTTGTTTCCGTTTCCTTCCTTCCTCTGTTTCAATATTTGATTCTGTTCTTTCTTCCTTTGTTTCTCTTTCCTTCCTCATTTGTTTCCGTTTCCTTCCTTCCTCTGTTTCCATATTTGATTCTGTTCTTCCTCTTTTATTTCAATTTTCTTCCTCATTTGTTTCCGTTTCCTTCCTTCCTCTGTTTCCATATTTGATTCTGTTCTTTCCTCCTTTATTTCAATTTTCTTCCTCATTTGTTTCCGTTTCCTTCCTTCCTCTGTTTCCATATTTGATTCTGTTCTTTCCTCCTTTATTTCGATTTTCTTCCTCATTTGTTTCCGTTTCCTTCCTTCCTCTGTTTCCATATTTGATTCTGTTCTTCCTCCTTTATTTGAATTTCCTTCCTCATTTGTTTCCGTTTCCTTCCTTCCTCTGTTTCCATATTTGATTCTGTTCTTCCTCCTTTATTTCGATTTTCTTCGTCATTTGTTTCCGTTTCCTTCCTTCCTCTGTTTCCATATTTGATTCTGTTCTTTCCTCCTTTATTTCAATTTTCTTCCTCATTTGTTTCCGTTTCCTTCCTTCCTTCCTTCCTTCCTTCCTTCCTTCCTCTGTTTCCATATTTGATTCTGTTCTTTCCTCTATTTCGATTTTCTTCCTCATTTGTTTCCGTTTCCTTCCTTCCTCTGTTTCCATATTTGATTCTTTTCTTCCTCCTTTATTTCAATTTTCTTCCTCATTTGTTTCCGTTTCCTTCCTTCCTCTGTTTCAATATTTGATTCTGTTCTTTCTTCCTTTGTTTCTCTTTCCTTCCTCATTTGTTTCCGTTTCCTTCCTTCCTCTGTTTCCATATTTGATTCTGTTCTTCCTCTTTTATTTCAATTTTCTTCCTCATTTGTTTCCGTTTCCTTCCTTCCTCTGTTTCCATATTTGATTCTGTTCTTTCCTCCTTTATTTCGATTTTCTTCCTCATTTGTTTCCGTTTCCTTCCTTCCTCTGTTTCCATATTTGATTCTGTTCTTCCTCCATTATTTGAATTTCCTTCCTCATTTGTTTCCGTTCCCTTCCTTCCTCTGTTTCCATATTTGATTCTGTTCTTTCCTCCTTTATTTCGATTTTCTTCCTCATTTGTTTGCGTTTCCTTCCTTCCTCTGTTTCCATATTTGATTCTGTTCTTTCCTCCTTTATTTCAATTTTCTTCCTCATTTTTTTCCGTTTCCTTCCTTCCTCTGTTTCCATATTTGATTCTGTTCTTTCCTCCTTTATTTCAATTTTCTTCCTCATTTTTTTCCGTTTCCTTCCTTCCTCTGTTTCCATATTTGATTCTGTTCTTTCCTCCTTTATTTCAATTTTCTTCCTCATTTGTTTCCGTTTCCTTCCTTCCTCTGTTTCCATATTTGATTCTGTTCTTTCCTCCTTTATTTCAATTTTCTTCCTCATTTTTTTCCGTTTCCTTCCTTCCTCTGTTTCCATATTTGATTCTGTTCTTTCCTCCTTTATTTCAATTTTCTTCCTCATTTGTTTCCGTTTCCTTCCTTCCTTCCTTCCTTCCTTCCTTCCTTCCTTCCTCTGTTTCCATATTTGATTCTGTTCTTTCCTCCTTTATTTCGATTTTCTTCCTCATTTGTTTCCGTTTCCTTCCTTCCTCTGTTTCCATATTTGATTCTGTTCTTCCTCCATTATTTGAATTTCCTTCCTCATTTGTTTCCGTTCCCTTCCTTCCTCTGTTTCCATATTTGATTCTGTTCTTTCCTCCTTTATTTCGATTTTCTTCCTCATTTGTTTGCGTTTCCTTCCTTCCTCTGTTTCCATATTTGATTCTGTTCTTTCCTCCTTTATTTCAATTTTCTTCCTCATTTTTTTCCGTTTCCTTCCTTCCTCTGTTTCCATATTTGATTCTGTTCTTTCCTCCTTTATTTCGATTTTCTTCCTCATTTGTTTGCGTTTCCTTCCTTCCTCTGTTTCCATATTTGATTCTGTTCTTTCCTCCTTTATTTCAATTTTCTTCCTCATTTTTTTCCGTTTCCTTCCTTCCTCTGTTTCCATATTTGATTCTGTTCTTTCCTCCTTTATTTCAATTTTCTTCCTCATTTTTTTCCGTTTCCTTCCTTCCTCTGTTTCCATATTTGATTCTGTTCTTTCCTCCTTTATTTCGATTTTCTTCCTCATTTGTTTGCGTTTCCTTCCTTCCTCTGTTTCCATATTTGATTCTGTTCTTTTCTCCTTTATTTCAATTTTCTTCCTCATTTTTTTCCTTTTCCTTCCTTCCTCTGTTTCCATATTTGATTCTGTTCTTTCCTCCTTTATTTCAATTTTCTTCCTCATTTTTTTCCGTTTCCTTCCTTCCTCTGTTTCCATATTTGATTCTGTTCTTTCCTCCTTTATTTCGATTTTCTTCCTCATTTGTTTGCGTTTCCTTCCTTCCTCTGTTTCCGTATTTGATTCTGTTCTTTCCTCCTTTATTTCAATTTTCTTCCTCATTTCTTTCCGTTTCCTTCCTTCCTCTGTTTCCATATTTGATTCTGTTCTTTCCTCCTTTGTTTCAATTTTCTTCCTCATTTTTTTCCGTTTCCTTCCTTCCTCTGTTTCCATATTTGATTCTGTTCTTTCCTCCTTTATTTCAATTTTCTTCTTCATTTGTTTCCGTTTCCTTCCTTCCTCTGTTTCCATATTTGATTCTGTTCTTCCTTCTTTATTTCGATTTTCTTCCTCATTTGTTTCCGTTTCCGTTTCCTTCCTTCCTCTGTTTCCATATTTGATTCTGTTCTATACTCCTTTATTTCAATTTCCTTCCTCATTTGTTTCTCTTCCTTTCTCGTTTGTTTCCATTTCCTTACTCTTTTTTCTGTTTTGTGCCGCCTTTGCTTCTCTTTCCTTCTTCCTTTATTTCTGTTCCCTTATTCTTCTCCTGTTTTCTTATTTTTTCTTTTTCCTTCTTTGTGTCTCTTCCTCCTTCGTTTCCGTTTTCTTCTTTTTTATTTCTGTTTCCTCCTCCTTTATATTTCTGGTTTCTTTTATTCTGTTTCCTCTCTCTCTTTCTTCCGTTTCCTTCTATTTTCCTCTTTCTTTCTTTGTTTCCTTTCTCCTTTGTTTTTGTCCCATTCCTTTTTTTGTTTCTCTCTTATTCCGCCTTTACTCCTGTTTTATTCCTATTTTGTTTCTGCTTCTATTCTTCTTTATTAATGTTTACTTTCTCCTACCCTTCTGTTTCTTTTCTCCCTTGTTTCACTTCCTTTTTCCTTTGTTTCTGTTTCATTTCTCGTCTGTTTCCATTTCCTTACTTCTTTGTTTCTCTTTCCCTCTTTGTTTTTTTTTCGTTTCCTTCTTCCTTTGCTTTTGATCTTTATCCCATTTTTTTCCGATTTCTTCTTCCTAGTTTCCATCGCCCTCGGTAGCGTAGTTGGTATAGCACTGGCCTTCTATGCTCGATGTTTTTGCTTCGATCCCGGCCGAGGACGATGGCACTTAAGTGTGTTTAAATGCGACAGGCTCATGTCAGTAGATTTACTGGCATGTAAAAAACTCCTGTGGGACAAAATTCCGGCACACCGGCGACGCTGATATAACATCTGTAGTTGCGAGTGTCGTTAAATAAATCGTAATTTATTTATTTCTTCCTAGTTTGCTTACTTCCTTGAATGGAGCTGTAATTATCACCACACCTCAGATTGTGAAGGAGAAATTTTGTGCAAGGTTTAACCGTATTGACTCATATTGACTTGCCTTATTTACTGAAATATAAGGAAAATATTACGGAGAATGTAAGCGAGACACGTGTTGAGTTAACGACATTAGGTTTAGAGTAACCGTATCATAGATGCAATGATGCAGAACCGTATAAAAATTGTAGCTGTGGTATTTGCATAATAACTTTCCCTACCACCGCAACCCTTTCCCCCTCCTGTAATATTAATCCGCAAGAACAAAGACGAATGTGAGAAAATCCGCCATCCATTTAAGGACCAGGAATTAAATTTACGAGGACAATATTTCTTGTCAACTAGGAGAGGGCAAGATATTTCTGCACTATATTACAAGGTGGATGGCACGCGCATATTTCCGAACCAATGTTCCGAATTCTTGACATTCTGTGTAGGGTTCATTTTTTTAACGCTATCTCATAGAAACTAAAGTCTTGGAGGTATAATTTACAACAGAATTTCATAATCTCTCAAGGAAGTTTATGGCATCCAGTAAGCTAACTTCTTATACGGCGTCGAAAGGTTCACTAAATATATTTCCTCCTAGACAGTTGTAGGGGGAGGAGTCAAATTTCACGATATATGAAGCAATATAATGTAACCCTCCATTGGAAACGAAGTGTTATCAAAACAAGAAAGATAATGAAATTCGTACTATACAGGGTATTTACAAATAAATGTTACAGAATTATAATCATTTTAAAAATAAGTTAATCAGTTCCAGTTGGCCTGTGTCGTCGCCATCGTAATACAGCAGTCACTGAAGCTATACCATGTGAACATTTCGGGGAAGAATTAATATTTTCTACGAAATGCCAGATACATTTCTAGTGTTCCTATTCAGGCTTAATTTTCCCGTACCTTACTTTATCTTATCAAGATTGTTGTATGTACTTTTGTTATTGAAATTATAAGTCTTCATATTAATCCCACAAATTGTTACTATATATTTTATTCACTACATCTGAAAGTACATTTTTCTTCCTTACTCATTCATGTTTAATTCTCATTGTGTGTATGTATGTACATGTAATATTTCTCAGTGTCGTGTAATTACAATTTACGTCTGAATTATAATTCTTAATTTTTAATATTTCTTCACTTACCACTTGCATATCATTGAGTGGAACTTAGTGTCGTTAAATAAACCATAATTTAAAAATCTAAGCCTTATATTATTTTGTGCGAGATTGTGCGTATTTGCTTGGTTTCCGCACAAAACCAACCCGCGGTAAGTCTAAAATTCCACATTCAGTATTCCCAACCGAACACACATAACAATTTCCCTCTTCTTACCGCTTAAGTGACATATTCATTTTACTGCTTTAGGCTTCTAACATATTATTTTTAGAGACGTTCAATATAGTAATAATTATAAATTGGAAACTTACCACTGCAATTTCACCTAAATTGCACTGTTAATTATTGTTTTTAAATATTTGCAAAAATTAAGTAAACTCTACAACTCCACTAAAGTTACTGCATTTCGTGATGCATGTAACATTAAGGAGGCCGTTTGTTTTAAGTTCGCATTTATAGACTGGGGGAAAAAAAGACAGACGTATATCACGGCCTGCTGGAGTATAGTAAACACAGAAAATATTTTAAAGCAACAATGTTGAAGATAGATATTTTTGTTTTGCAAATTTGCCGTCATTGAACAGAAACCAAGATGGAGATTTCATTGCAACTAATTAGAAATTCCTCTTTCAGGTATGTAATAAACGATCTTCGCACAAAATAATGTACGATACACGAGCGGTATGTTTTCTTTCAATTCTCGGAACTTAAAAAAGCTCAACTACGTTTCGCTTTTTCAAACTTTTCCTCGAACATGAAAACTTCAACATACCGCTCTTGTAACGCATATTACTATTGTAATTGTTATTTAGGCCTAGTATGTTTACATTATTTTACTCATTTTGTGCTTGTACTCAATCTTTGAGTGTTCTTTAAATATTAATCTGTAATTATTAACTTTTATCATTGAAAATAGTATCCATTCTTTGTTTCTGGCTAAGTGGAAGAGAAGGCCTGAGAGCTAACTTCGCAAGAATAAATAAATAAATAAATAAATAAATAAATAAATAAATAAATAAATAAATAAATAAATAAATAAATAAATAAATAAATAAATAAATAAATAAATAAATAAATAGCTACTTTATTGCTTGGACATAAATATATTATACATTAGCAACGTCAATATAAATAAAATTATACAAAATTGTTTGCCAAGTTAAAATATTCATTAATGTTATACAAACTGTGTTCATATAATTTTCTTTTAATTAACGATTTGAATGAATCGTAATTTAAATTTTTAGTTGAGTTAGGTAAGCTATTATAAAACTTCAGAGACATATAATAAAAACTGTTTTGTGTAGTCTTGTATCTGCATAAATGAAGTCTTATATCTTTACAACTTCTCGTATATATTATTATAAATATTATAAATAAATGAATAAATAAATAAATAAATGAATAAATGAATACATAAATAAATAAATAAATAAATAAATAAATAAATAAATAAATAAATAAATAAATAAATAAATAAATAAATAAATAAATAAATAAATAAATAAATAAATAAATAAATAAATAAATAAATAAATAAATAAATAAATAAATAAATAAATAAATAAATAAATAAATCAATTAATAAATAAATAAATCAATTAATAATTCAATAAATAAATAAATAAATAAATAGCTACTTTATTGCTTGGACATAAATACATTATACATTAGCAACGTCAATATAAATAAAATCATACAAAATTGTTTGCCAAGTTAAAATATTCATGAATGTTATACAAACTGTGTTCATATAGTTTTCTTTTAATTAACGATTTGAATGAATCGTAATTTAAATTTTTAGTTGAGTTAGGTAAGCTATTATAAAACTTCAGAGACATATAATAAAAACTGTTTTGTGTAGTCTTATATCTGCATAAATCAAGTCTTATATCGTTACAACTTCTCATATATATTATTATAAATATTATAAATAAATAAAATAAATACATAAATAAATAAACAGCCTTTTAAAATGTCATTAATTTGTACATTGTTGAACATCCATAATTTCCAAAATCGTAAGTTTGTTGTCCTTTTTGGAAACCGCTACACCGCCCCTTGCTCTCTGTACTTCACATTCTACGTTTCTCACCAGTTCCAAGCTTTTATGTAACTCTAGATCAATTGCTTCCAGGCGAGAAATTGATTTTTACAGTTTTAGTATTATATAGACAGTGACTTCCACGAGAGAATTTTTATGTAAAATAATTTAATTCCAATGTAATATGATAGGAACTTGTTACCATGTAATGGAATGTGTTCACTCTGTAATTGGACTCCAACCTGAAGATGACCGCTAGGGGTTGAAAACGTTAGTTGAATTACAATAAATGACATCGTAATAAATTTTATTCATTAGTAAATGATAAGTTCAATGACTGATTACCTTTATCCATTAATACAATTAACTTTACGTGTTTGAAACTCAGTTCTTCCGTAAGGAAAGCCTACGCATCAGCTAATGAGATAGCTGCCGTTTTGTTGCTCTGAAATTTTTCAATAAATGGCGATCCTATCTTTGCGCTTGAAGTCTTTTCTCTTTGCGAGATAGCAAGAAACGCAGGAAAATGACCTACATTACTGAATGTTGTAGGACGAGGAAGCGGCCCCACATTTCTAGATTTATATTAAGCCATATATTTTAAGTTAATAAAGGATTTAAATACTACATAAAATCGCAACCCTGGAAGCAGTGGAACATGAGTCTTCCATTTCCAGCCAGTTATACTTTATTCCACATAGGTTTGATTTATTTACACGCATTAGCGACATCAAGTGCGAAAAAACTGCAGCCATTCGCACAATGGCAATTTGTATTCGCGCTCTCATTATTAGGACAGTGCTGTTAGTTCGGTGCCTAAAAACTGAACGAAACTTTCATTAGGGCGCCCATAAATGAGCCTTATTAAGGGGCAGAACTCGTGGGGATTGTGGGAGGTCCTCTTTTGAGACAGAAAAAGTAGATATCAAAAACACAAACTCGAATAACAGAAAAAAAGTTTAAAATATTAGCCCCGGGCGAATGGAGGTCGAAGAAAAACTGCTATAATATTCTCGTCTTATAGTTGGAATGGAATGAGTTCATTATATAACCACAGTTTTAAATGAGATTGTCTTTCAGCATCGATGTGTTGATAACTAAATATGTAAAGACCCTTTTAAAATATAAGGAGGCCTTCAATTTAATGGCTGTAATGGAGGAATAGCGAAATACAAATATCAGGTTATTCAAATCTGCTCGAAAGAAATCTTATATGAAGGGTTCAGAGCCATAGTGGGCCAAGCGCCATATATTAAAAACGGAGAAAACAAAGGTTAAAATTGAGTACCATAATTTAATGAAACATATAGCAAGTAACATGAAGCGTGCACATTAAAACTAAATGTTCTGTCAATTTTCATTAAACTATGACATTTGGAGCCATAGTGGGCCAAGTGCCATTATATTAAAAACTGAGAAAACAATGGTTAAAATTAATTGAGTACCATAATTTAATGAAACATATAGCAAGTAACATGAAGCGTGCACATTAAAACTAAATGTTATGTCAATTTTCATTAAACTATGACATTTGGAGCCATAGTGGGCCAAGTGCCATTATATTAAAAACTGAGAAAACAATGGTTAAAATTAATTGAGTACCATAATTTAATGAAACATATAGCAAGTAACATGAAGCGTGCACATTAAAACTAAATGTTATGTCAATTTTCATTACACTATGGGATTTAGAGCCATAGTGGACCAAGCTCCATATGTTATAAACGAAGAAAAGAAGGATTAAAATTGAGTACCGTAATTTAAAGACATATATAACAAATAAAATCAAGTATGTACATTAAAACTAAATTATATGACAATCTTTATTAAGCTATGGTATTCACTTAACTTTAACTCTCACTTTCTCCGTTTCTAATAAATGGCGCTTGGTCCACTATGCCTCTGAACATTTCATATGTATGTATGTATTTATTTACACTGCAAGTGGGCAAGCACCCAGTGGCAGTGGTATATACAATATAAACAATACACAATAAAATGATAAGCAATACACAATAAAATGTACAATACACAATACAATTTTACAATTACTTACTTACTTACAAATGGCTTTTAAGGAACCCGAAGGTTCATTGCCGCCCTCACATAAGCCCGCCAGCGGTCCCTATCCTGTGCAAGATTAATCCAGTCTCTATCATCATACCCCACCTCCCTCAAATCCACTTTAATATTATCCTCCCATCTACGTCTCGGCCTCCCTAAAGGTCTTTTTCCCTCCGGTCTCCCAACTAACACTCTATATGCATTTCTGGATTCGCCCATACGTGCTACATGCCCTGCCCATCTCAAACGTCTGGATTTAATGTTCCTAATTATGTCAGGTGAAGAATACAATGCGTGCAGTTCTGTGTTGTGTAACTTTCTCCATTCTCCTGTAACTTCATCCCGCTTAGCCCCAAATATTTTCCTTAGCACCTTATTCTCAAACACCCTGAACCTATGTTCCTCTCATACAATTTTACAATACATATACAAATTATACTAGCGCTCTTTTAAATTCTTACACAATATATTGAAACTCGGACGCAGGAAATTATGAAAATGGAGGAATGCCGAATGTAAGTGGCAGAAAAGACGAAGTACAGTGGAAGCTCCTAAGTTCGACAGAAAACAAGTTCGACAGTCTATAGTTCGACTGCTTAAGTAGGAGAATTAGACACGCCCCTATACGGGCACTAAGAAATGAGTTTGCCATTTGAATGGGAATTGGTTCTGTGTCTTGTAGTGATACTTTTGTTAAAGAAAAACAGAATATTGTATTGATTAGGACATCCATATTTAATCACTGATTTTAAATTAATGAACTCTTATTTTTCTATTTGAGAATTTTGCCTTTTGTGAGACGGAAGTGTCGAAACCCACTGTGGTACTAGAAGAGCATACGTAAGTCTCGGGGCGGGCAGGAAATGCAAGTACAGTACTGTATTCGTTGTTGGATAACCAATAAGAATTTGTATTCATTTCACCTGCCACACCCACTACTCTTATTGGACTAAACTTTCAATCCTGTTCAGTCGAACTTAGGAGAGTCCACTGTACTTCCAGGAAGCATTCGCCAGAGGTGCAAAATCCACTAAAATTCTGATATTGCTTAAAGAAATTAAACTCCGGGTATGAAAGTGGGTTATAATAGTTGTGGGAAAATGGTAGTAAAAAGGACTCATCTTGGTTTTCCCTACGTCAGCCCTGATCACATATAGCAAATTCATCAGCCTAATATACTTTCAAGACAACAACTTTTATCAATTTCACTATGCTGTCGTCCACACCTGTGGAGTAACGGTTAGCGCGTCTAGCAGCGAAACAAGGTGGCCCGGGTTCGATTCCCGGTCGGGGAAAGTGACTTGGTTGAGGTTTTTTCCGGGGTTTTCCCTCAACCCAATATGAGCAAATGCTGGGTAACTTTCGGTTTTGGACCCCGGACTCATTTCACCGGCATTATCACCATCATCTCATTCAGACGCTAAATAACCTAAGATGTTGATAAAGAGTCGTAAAATAACCTACTAAAATAAAATTAAAAAAAAAAACTATGCTGTCATTTAGCGACTGCAAAAAGCCACGTTATGACCCTTATGGAATTGCATGGAGTAATAGCTTGCAGCTGTGCTTCCATCTAGTGGTCGCTACCAAACAATTAATTTTCGATAGTGGAGATCCTAATGGTTGTTGTCTTTTATATGTTGCCATTTTATAGTATGGGAATGGCCAATCTGATGTGTATGTGATCTGAGACGTCAGTAACAAGTTAAAACATGCTTCCAGGAATCGAACTTTGGTATCATTTTTCCATAGAACTTAAGCTGTCTGATTTGCAGCATTCCATGGAAAACAGACATCTAAGAAGAACGCTGAAATAGGCTTTTTGCAGAACAATTTATTTTGATCCCGTTGAATTGTTTATTTACCGAACTGGGCCCTCTTCAGGGCATTAATATTCATGGTGAACCGTAAGTAATGTCATTATTTTCAAGTTTTTTTTTTCTTGGAAATTTGAAACAAAAAAGTTTCGTATAATTTTTCTCGTCTTTGCTTCCTTTTTTGAGAAAAAATATGTTATATGAAACAGGCATTTCATTGCCTGTATTCGGAAAGTTACTGATTTAATTCCTAAAATGTTCAGTCAGTTTAAGAGAGTAGTATATTATAATAATGAGTGATTGAAAAAAAAGTAGTTTTGTCCTTTAAATGTGCAGAAATTTTATCTAAATAATTTTAGCTCTTCGTTCTGAAAAGGAATTTTAAAATGTTGCATTTTTCGGATCAAATTTCTGCATATTTAAAGAACAAAACTACGAGTAAAATTGGTTCAATAATTTTTCATCATAATAACTTACTTACTTACTTACTTACTTACTTACTTACTTACTTACTTACTTACTGGCCTTTAAGGAACCCGGAGGTTCATTGCCGCCCTCACATAAGCCCGCCATTGGTCCCTATCCTGAGCAAGATTAATCCATTCTCTATCATCATATCCCACCTCCCTCAAATCCATTTTAATATTATATTCCCATCTACGTCTCGGCCTCCCTAAAGGTATTTTTCCCTCCGGCCTCCCAACTAAACCTCTATATGCATTTCTGGATTCGCCCATACGTGCTAAATGCCCTGCCCATCTCAAACGTCTGGATTTAATGTTCCTAATTATGTCAGGTGAAGAATACAATGCGTGCAGTTCTGTGTTGTGTAACTTTCTCCATTCTCCTGTAACTTCATCCCTCTTAGCCCCAATATTTTCCTAAGCACCTTATTCTCAAACACCCTTAACCTATGTTTTTCTCTCAAAGTGAGAGTCCAAGTTTCACAACCATAAAAAAAACAACCGGTAATATAACTATTTTATAAATTCTAACTTTCAGATTGTTTGATAGCAGACTGGATGATAAAAGCTTCTCAATCGAATAATAACAGGCATTTCCCATATTTATTCTGTGTTTAATTTCTTCCCGAGTATCATTTATATTTGTTACTGTTGCTCCCAGGTATTTGAATTTTTTCACCTCTTCAAAGGATAAGTTCACAATTTTTATATTTCCATATCGTCAAATATTCTCGTCACGAGACATAATCATATACTTTGTCTTTTCGGGATATTTCATCATAATACCTTGCTCTCTTAAATTGACTGAGAATATTGGGAAGTAAGTCGATGACTTTCCCAAAACAAGCTATGAAATATTTCATATAAAACAATTTTGATCTCGGAAGGGAAGCAAAAATGAGCAAAATTGTATTCAATCCTTTTTGTTTGAAATATCTCAAAGAATAACCTCTGACATTACTTACGGTTCATTCTGTATATCTGAAGAGGACGAGGTACGACTGAAGATCATCTGGAAGTACTGTTAAATTCACCTTGATTATCAAGCACTTAGTATGGTTTCCATTAAAGAAAATCTTCACGAATTTCAGTGTCATCCTATGAAGTTCCTTGTTGTGTTAGTAGTTGTAGTGTTTACTGCCTTAGCGTCGTAGTCAAAGACATCATGACTAGGGTTGGCGTTACGAAATGAATGCCAGTTCGATTCCTCATGGGGAAGGAATATTCTCATAAAATTTCGGCCATCCTTTTGGACCGGTGGCCACTCAGAATCATAATGAATTTGAGGAGATACGATTTGAAGCGGAATCCGGTTTAGAAAACCAACTACATTGGCTGGCGATCATCGTGCTAACCACACGATACCTCCGCTCTGGTTGGATGATCGTTCAGCTCTGTTGATGCAAGTGGAGTGGAGCCAACAGACAGTTGTTCGGCCTTGCCCTTCATGGGCTGTAGTATAACGTATTATTATTATTAATTAATTAATTCATTCATTCATTTTATTCCATAGATCTTACATGAGCAATGAAGCTTTAAGATGTGGAACAAGTCAAAATTTTACAATATTACAATTACAATTTTTACAAATTTTTACAGTTTTACAATTTAGTAATTTTCTACAATTTTTACAATTTTGTGCAATTTTTTTACAATATTTTGGCGAGATGTAATGAGATGAGGTGAGGTCCGAGGATTCGCCAAAATATTACCCGGCATTTGCATTTTGGTTGGGGAAAACCTCGGAAAAACCCAACCAGGTAATCAAATCAAAGGGGTTGATGCCGAGGACTCGCCATAGACCATCCGGCTTCAGTCCCACGGCTGTGGAAAACCTCGGAAGAAACCAAAGACCGAAGGGGGATCCAGCCCAAGCCCGAACATAGTTCCGGATCAGCAGCCCAGCGAGTCTGCCGACTGAGCTACATCGATGGCTCTACTAAAAGTATACAATACATAGCCAATCAGATTATTAAATTTACAAACGCAAACGATCATTCATCAGTTCAGCTACGTATATGTATAATACAAAACAAGTAAGTTAATTAAATTTAAGGCATAAACAATTCAACCAGTTGTGATATACAGAAATTGATAATACATATTATGCAAACTACTTCAAATTACAAACACAAACAATTTATCAACATAGCTATACAGATTACTATTCAATTTAAAGCATATACAATTCATCGGCCAAAACTATACAAGTATATAAAATACAAAGTAAGCAGAATAATTTAATTTACAAGCATACTTTCATTAAGCTATACAAATTTGTGCAACTAATATTATTATTATTATTATTATTATTATTATTATTATTATTATTATTATTATTATTATTATTATTATTATATTATATGTTCTTCAGCTTAAAAGTTCAACGTGGACGACGAATGACCGACAGAAAAAGTTTCGCCTGGAACACGCAATTGATGGTAGGGTTAGACTTATATCACGTGTCCTAAATCTACGACGCGGAACCCACAGATTTACTTGCCTCCCGTAGGAAGCCATGTTAATTATTTCCCTCCCTTTAAAATCCATCGTTGTCTGCCGGATTTAAACACGCAATCCTATGGTCCAGCGACCAGCATGGTGACTCCAAGACCACCGAAGATGGCAGGTCCTTGTGAGACGAAATATTTCGCACCATAAAAATCTGAACTGCAAACGTAACTTACCGCTTCCGTCTTATCACCGGGGGTACATCTGCATAGCATGTCTCCCCCAACTGAGGAGGCGGCTTAATGTGGGCGTTAGACATTAACATTTCTGTTTTAGTCACGGTGAGGTACGCACGACCTGCTGTGTTTGTAAGCCTCCGATCTGTTTTGGATGCCTAGTCGCTCTCTGTAACATTTGTGGACCTCGCGTTAACACTGGTTTCCCGGTTGCTTGCTTTGTGTTTACACTTCATTTGCATCGTGTTGGGATATGTTACACATGCAGAATGTTGTTTATGTCCGCAAGGCTCAATATCGTAGTCACTTCACTTTGTGCTTAGTGGTTAGCGTTGACACTTGCTCCTCAGATTAGGAGCCAATGCTGTAAGACAGGATTTCAGCTTGTATTACGGAATTTCCATGTGTTACTCCCTTTCTCATTGTAACGTTGACAAACATATAGCTCGGAAGGAAAAAATTAATCTGTGACCTTGAGGTGCGCAGTAGATACGAGAAATAGCTTGCTGTATTCTTCGATCATTACATAGGTCCTACTTGTACTTTGGAAATATATCGTCGGTTTCTTGGTAAAAGTGACCAATTCCAAAATGCAAAATTGTTGGGAAAGGGCATTTAAAGGTTTAACGAACCATCCAAAAATAACTGTACTTATTTAGTTGTTTGTAATACGTTATTTTGAAGGTAAAAGTGCTATATTATTAGTTTTTATTATAAAATTATGTTTTAAATTTTGATAATGTTTGGAAGTCCTGAAATGTGACTTGGTCAATTTTACCAAGAAACCGACGATATTTATATTAACTTCTATTATTTGTAGTCCAATATCTTGGTCCTAAAATTGGAGATTTATCCTTCGAAGAGGTGGAAAAATTAAAATATCTTGGAGCAACAGTACCAAATATAAATGACACTCGGGAGGAAATTAAATGCAGAATAAATATGGGAAATGCGTGTTATTATTCGGTTGAGAAGCTCTTATCATCCAGTCTGCTGTCCAAAAATCTGAAAGTTAGAATTTATAAAACAGTTATATTACCGGTTCTTCTATATGGTTGTGAAACTTGGACTCTCACTCTGAGAGAGGAACATAGGTTAAGGGTGTTTGAGAATAAGGTGCTTAGGAAAATATTTGGGGCTAAGCGGGATGAAGTTACAGTAGAATGGAGAAAGCTACACAACACAGAACTGCACGCATTGTATTCTTCACATGACATAATTAGGAACATTAAATCCAGACGTTTGAGATGGGCAGGGCATGTAGCACGTATGGGCGAATCCAGAAATGCATATAGAGTGTTAGTTGGGAGACCGGAGGGAAAAAGGACTTTGCGGAGGCCGAGACGTAGATGGGAGGATAATATTAAAATGGATTTGAGGGAGGTGGGATATGATGATAGAGACTGGATTAATCTTGCACAGGATGGGACCGATGGCGGGCTTATGTGAGGGCGGCAATGAACCTTCGGGTTCCTTAAAAGCCATTTGTAAGTAAGTAAGTAAGTAATTAAGTAAGTAATATCTTGTTCCTGTTGACAGCGTATGTTTTTCCATCCAGGCGTGTTCGATCTTTCACGTCGGCAATAGAAAGACATTTATCTTCAGTTCACAGGACTGGGTGTTTTTTTTTTGGTGTACTGTTCTATCTCACTGTGGCATTGTGCCGTTCTGACCACACGACCAACTAACACTCTGTATGCATTTTTGGAATCGCCTATACGTGCTAAATGTCCTGCCCATTTCGAACGTCTGGATTTAATGTTCCTAATTATGTCAGGTGAAGAATACAATGTGTGCAGTTTTGCGTTGTGTAACTTTCTCCATTCACCTGTAACTTCATACTTCTTAAACGAAAATATTTTCCTAAGAACCTTATTCTAAA
Organism: Periplaneta americana; assembly: GCF_040183065.1. Classification (NCBI taxonomy): domain Eukaryota; kingdom Metazoa; phylum Arthropoda; class Insecta; order Blattodea; family Blattidae; genus Periplaneta; species Periplaneta americana. Next base: position 22,440,052 of record NC_091126.1, read on the forward strand.
ACACCTTTAATTTCTATTCCTATCTCAAAGTGAGAATCCAGGTTTCACAACCATACAGAACAACCGGATAAGTAGGCTATAGTATTATGAAATAATAGTACATTATGCAACGAGCCTATATTGATAGTGATTAAGACGCGAGGATGTTTATGAAACGAACGCAATCGAGTTTCATAATTTTCATACGTGCGTCTTAATTACTATTAGAGTCAAGTTTCATACGACTTTTTATGCTCGACCATATTTCTAACTTCAAATTATTCATAAGTATTCATATTATTCTTATGTGACTGGGGAGCGAACTGACCTTGTGCAATCTCGTAAATTGTGAGATGTGCGCAGACGCGAAGGTATTGATTTTTTCGGGCAACGAATGTCGACTACCTCGATATAATCTAGAGAGTAATATAAACGTTAAACTTGATATAACCTTGAAATTGAATTCGACATTGAAAAATGAGATGACAAATTGAATTTATTTGAATATTATTTATAATTAACGCTAATTATTATAGTAACAGAACATAACCTTCTGCGACAGTAGTGGATTTCCAGCCTGCGTGACGTTTTGCTAGTTGTCTTTCGATTGCATATTCGAGAATAATCGAAAACCTAAAATTAATGAATAGGTGTACTTTAATGACGTGCATTAAAGGACTGCTACCAGGTGTACAATTACTACATTTCGGCATGGTCGAGCATAAAATACCTTTCACTACAATACACAGCACTGTACATAAGTTTAATATTGTAAACAATATTTGATCAATGTAGGCCTACATTCTTTCTTATAGTGTAAATAGTAAAAATAACGTATTCTAGTGTACATCGTGTAAATAAAGTAAATTGTGAATATTATTGTGATTATTAAAGTGGTCCATGTTTTTACCTGCCCCACTTTACGAAACAACAGTCACGTGAGCCGTCATTTAAGTACTTCGCTTGCTAGATGTATGTGCGTCGTCCACTTAAAACTCCAGTAACACTTAATCTCGCAGCTTCCCTGGACAAAGTACGGTTCCTATATACAGGGTGTTAAAAATAACGTTTACAACGTTTCAGGGATAATAGAGGATGTAAAAACAAATATCTTTTTTAAGTGACTAAACTTAGGCAGATGCGCCGTTTATTGTGTGCGTAAGTGTTAGTATAATCCATAAAGAACTAGACCAATTGTCGTTTTAGAGGTGGTGTTCAAACTGCAGTCCATTGAAGGCATTGCACAACTGGTACTTTCGTACTATGGAGTGTCTGCAACGCTCAAAAATACCAACATTGTCTTTAATAACATGTGCAGCTTCAACAACGCGAGCAACAAAGTCTTCTGCCGTATCGATCGGTGTCTCATACACAAAACGTTTCACGTCTCCCCACAAAAAGAAATCCAATGGGGTTAGGTCCGGTGATCGAGGTGGCCACGGTACCGGCCCATCCCTGCCAATCCAACGATCGGGGAATGTAGCATTTAGGTGGTTCCTGACACGAGGATCAAAGTGTGGAGGGACACCGTCGTGCTGAAACCATATTCGTTCTCTGATGTTCAATGGGATATTTTCTAAAAGTTCTGGTAGGACGTCGCGTAGAAAAACAAAATAATTACCACTACGGAGACTGTTAGGCAACAGAGAAGGCCCTACAAAATGGTCGTGCACAAACCGAACTAACCAGTGTGTGTTGTGACGGAAGTCAAGTTACCTATTCTTCAGGCCATCTAGCGGTAAAACGGCGCATCTGCTAAAGTTTTGTCACTTAAAACAGAGGTTTGTTTTTACCTCCTCTATCATCCCTGAAACGTTGTAAACGTTATTTTTTAACACCCTGTATGTATGAGTGTTCGGCAGATTTGTTCACGGTGTACAATATTCATTCAGTGCCTGTGCATTGTTTGTAGTGAATGTGGGAATGAATCTGGCACTTGCTTTTAAATGTTTAGATTTAGAGGAAACCAATAAAATCCACGTTTGGATTCGCCAGTTCTGGAATTTGGAGCTGGGACCTGCTCTGTGAAACTTGCCTTACTTTAGCGGATGTTATTACGTTTACGGCTCGCCAATGAATTCCTTAAGAACTTAACTGAATCCTGACACTTAAATAACGTCACAATATTGTGTCTATGGATTAGGGGCAGAGTATTCCACGAAGTGCTTTCATTTCTCAGCAATTACGACGACGCATTTCGCACACAACTGATGTCACTTTAATTTTACTTGGCGGTATTCTAACATCCATTTGAAATGGCAGAGACGAATCTATGTAATAGAACAAAGACGCCTGTTCGCTGTGGACTATGAATTCTGCCTGTGGAATGTCATAGTCTCATTGTCCTTGCAGTAATATGTATACAAAGCCCCATCATGCCAAGTCGCCATTATATCTCCCTGGTTGCTATTGGACTGAGACTCCGGCATGACAAGACAAGTGGCACGCTATTAAATCAATATCTCTTGTACGCAATATTTCAGCATCGGCTCAAATAAGAGAAAGAAACAAACTGCAGGCTGTCACATGTGACACCGTGGACAAAGCTCTTAATTAATACCTTTCTTCATTAGAAGATACGTCTGATAAATAAAGGCAATTTTTTTACAATCTCGCTGCTATCTAAGGTGTTCATTTAATTAAATAATTTGTTTTGTCCAAATTATAAAAGTTCGTAAGTTATGAAGGTGTAACACGTATGGGCGAATCCAGAAATACATATAGAATGTTAGTTGAGAGGCGGGAGCAAAAAATACTTTGGGGAGGCCGAGACGTAGATGGGAGGATAATACGGATTTGAGGAACGTGTGATATGATGGAAGAGACTGAATTAATCTTGCACAGGAAAGGGACGGATGCATGGCGGGCTTATGTCAGGGCGGCAATGAACCTCCGGGTTCCTTAAAAATCATAAGTAAGGAAGTCATGAAAGTCGTAAAACCATCACTTTCACATTTTAACATATGATGTGCCTCAGGAGATATTTGAAGTACTTCAGGATAGTGTTGTTTGGGCTAGTGTTAATCTATTTAACCTGATATACCGATGTCTGAAGTGTTACTGTTTGCAAGAAATTGATGGGCGGAGTTTTAAATAGAGGGATACATTTCAGAGGTAATTATGTGATTTAGAAAAAAAATGTGATGTGAATACATGTACTTTCTGTTCTCATAATTTTATTTCACTTCATGTATAAACTTAGAAAATAGTGATTTGTTTGAGTAATATGTATTGTAATGCTTTAGAAAAATATTTTAAAGCATTATAATGATGGCTCTTGACAACAGAAGTGCAGTCAATATAAAAATGCAATAGTTAGCACAAAACAGTAAGATTCTAAATATTATAGTGTTACGGATTAAAGTTATTGTTTTTTTTGTAAGTAATATTTTCGTTAATAATAATAAAACATCTTTTAGACGAATAGTGTTCTATTTCCTGTTACTACGTCACAATACGCCGCTTTCAAAAGGCTACATTTGGGTGGTATCGGCAGCGTCTTTACGAATGTGCCGCTAATCCATGATTCTCAAGCACAGCAATTTTCTCACTTTATGTATTTTACGTATGAAAGCTTAGGATTGAGTGCAAAACCAGTCACTAATTGATTAATATTACACTTCATTACTGATAATTATCTCTCAAGTCTGATTAGTGTACTATATATATATATATATATATATATATATATATATATATATATATATATATATATATAGTCAGCGATGTATGCAATGTAGAAGAAAAGGAACTGGCCATCCTACCTCATTATCTCCTGGCTTAGTTGTCTCATGAGTGATGTCTTATTGATGTCACTTTACCAGTCTTCGGGCTGCTGACTTTACATACATACTAATAATATCGACGAGTATCAATTTGACCCCCTAGTCTTTGAAGATATTCCTTTTAATATCTCCACTTCTATAAAAGTTATAACGTCCAAATTTCAGGTGAACAGTATCTTGGTAACATTAGGAAATCTCGTAGACCCACAATTGGATATGGCATGTAGCATAGGAGTAATGTGCTCATAAAATAATATGGAAAAGAAGTCAAAATGACCCCTACGTCTTCCCAGTGTTAAGGGAAACTAGAACTTGGTCGAAATTTAATCGTTGACACTTTAGAAAAGGCCCTGGACAAATCATTTGGATTGCCCGAAATTCTCCTCGCGACGTACACAAGAACTCCTGGGAGCTGTCCTTGCAGGACATCAAATTCCTCGCACGTCAGGATTTGTGGATGTCTTTGAAGCACCATGCATCGCCCCTCTCCTCATTGTAGCACCCTCGCGATTCACTGTCGTCACGTATTTCTTCAGTCACGTGGACTGTTAACTGATTTCCCCATTTTGCTTCATTCCTCCCCACGTACTTCTTTTCACTTTCCTTCTACTATTTTATGGAAGGGACTTCGAGGACATTGTGAAAGGTCGGCTGGACGCACACAATGCCTGCAACACAGGCACTTCATTAAGCAGGACACGGTTCTCTTCCTTGACGTTGAAGAGGGGAAGGAAATTTGATACATTGCTTTGTTACAAATGTTTAAAACAGAAATACAGAATTTCACAAAATTTTAAATACTACACTCGTGAATAAGTTTACCAAATTGTCTCAATTGTTCATGTATTTTATGGGGGGAGGTATATTGCTTATATTGTCGTTATTTATATAATAAATGGGTATCTCGGATATATTAGATGAATAGTCGCTTAATGTGCAAATGCTCGTATTCCGCAAAATCAACATTTTACAGAAGAATGAAAAAAACAGTTCTTTTTTGTGTCCATTAATTGCGGGCTTACTTGGTACTGAAATTTTTATTTTCCCACGATTAATAGCAAATTTTGATTCATGAGACTTTACAGGTAGATTCGCGTTACTTAGACGAATTCAAACTCACTTTCGAACATTTTGAGTTTTATGAGTATTTGCGCCTTAAGCGACGATATTGATATTGATATTGATATTTATTTGTCATTCAACTTTACAATTCACAGTTATGGTGGACCTTCACATTTCTGTTTTTCGATCCACCATCCCTTTAATACATATAACTCTTTTCTATTAAGGTATTCTTTGCCGAGAATTTCTTGATTGCTTTCTAATGTTCTATTATGACTGAATTGCTATATGTCCTTCCCCCTCTATCCTCTTCTATTCTCTCCCTCCTACCTAGACTGTTTCCCTTCCATTCCTAAATTTCCTATTTTATTACCCCTATCCATATATTTATTTCGATGATACTCCTACAGTTATAGTACCCCTGCTACTACTCCCAATCCAAAACATTGACAAACATCAAATATCCAATTCACTTAAATTACACTTCCAATTTCTCTCTCATTCCACTTCACATTTGTTCAGATATCATTGTATTCATTGTTTGATAGTTTATCTTATTACACTCTTACCCTATCTTCTTACACTAACACTTTCTTCTCTGTTCCTTTTCTTACACTTTTGCCACCCCTAACTTTTCTGCACTCACTTTTTAACACTCTTCTTCTTCGCTATAACCTCTCCAACGCCCTATCTATTCAGTCCTCACAATCACTAATATCTGGTAGTCGCTTCCTTCCTACACTCGTTCTTCTCATGTTAAGCGACGATATACTATTTTTCTATTCATTAAGAGTAGCGGGTAGTAGTTCACTTGTGATTTCTAGTAAGAACATTGCCATGTTGAAAGTGCTGTAGGCCTACTTCTACTTAGATTTGAATCCTATAGTTCCAAAACCTGCCTTGTACAGTAATTAAAAAATCAGAAAATGAGTTAGCAATGCCAGTGCATTCTATATTACAAAATCTATCTATTTTAATGTCGTTTCTGTTCCAAAAAAAAACTGACCCTGTTTAAAACTCAGATGGAAAATTTAATTTTATTCCACAAGCTGCCTTATCTTCAATAGAACTCGTGATCCAAAACCAGCCTACTCCAGGCCCATTTCAAAAACTGCCTTATCCTCAGAAATGTAGTCGGTCATATATGTCTTGTTTATTCCAAAGCATGTCTTATCCGCAGATTACTATGCTATATACAACAGCTATTTACCAGTGGCGGCTGGTGCTTCAAAATTTTGTTCGTTTACTTTCTTACTACAAAATATTAGGCCTATCATGCTACAGTCGTAAAAATTTGCAAAAACTCACCTATTTACATCCACAATGTTTTCCCAGAAGAATCTCCTCGTAGTGTCATTAGAGCGTATCCGTTCATAAATGAAAGGAATATTCGCACTGAACTTTCAGTTATTTATGGCACTGACGAATTCAGAAAGATTTCAGGCTGTGTGTCTAATGGAATTTTTCAGAGACAACGATTTATGTTCAACTTTCGGCGAGTGTACAAGATTACTAGAAATTTTACTAACAATCCCTATGACGACTTCAGAGGCTGAAAGGTGTTTTCCCACTCTTCTCAGAACAAAACACAAGGAAAACAGGACAAAGATTTCCTTATTTCACAGTCACATAACCACTGAAACTTCTCGTATGCGTCAGAATTGAATTTTCTGTTAAACGACCTGGTTTTGGTTTTCACGCACTGCGAAATTTCAAGGTTCGGAGTCGACCTACCAAGACGCTTAATCTCACACTTTTCTTCTAAGGTGCGCGATGAAAATGAATGTTCTATTAAAGATTGAATTGTATTAATCTTAACTAGGGTCTATTTAATATAGTAGAATAACACAAACAACACAATTTATTGAAACATCTTCTTTCGCTCCACCACGTGCTCTCAACCAACTCGACTCAAGTAACAGTAGTGAAACGGAAAGCAAAAACACCAATAAAATACAAGCTCACCCTCTGCCCTAAAAAAAACTTGTTTTCACGCCTAACTGCATTCTCAGGGCGGGCATGTTCTGTCTCCGACTCATTCATTGTCACTCATCAGCAGCTACTGCATCTGTTTCCATTTTCAAAGCTCGTTTACCTCCCTGTCCGTTTATCAACAACTTAAAATCCACGCTGGACAACACCCCTCTCAACCCCTCGCACCGAAGAGATACACCTTATTTTATTTCAAGGAGTGCAGTTCGGTGGCTCCTTTGAACACCCATTTACAGATTTATGACTTTCTACACAGCAGCTCTGACAATTCCATCCTGTCCCCTCGTCCAAACATTGCACAGTTGTCACAATCCTGATGACCTTCGAAATTATGCAGTGAAACTGACGGGATTCTTGGAATTCGGAAAAGATGCGGCAACTCTGTCTCCACGTGGATTTGACGGGCACCTGTCAATTCTTCTGAACGAGGGTTGTGATTGGTTACTAACAAGAGAAGACACGATTTCATTCATAGTAAGGAAGACAATTATTTATGACAGCCAATTAGTAGGGGGCAGTAGAAGGTCTGTCGGCAAATTCCTTTCTATGATACTGCGCTCCATGAAAAAAAAAAAAAATAAAGAGAGAATTGCGCACAAATGTGCATAGATGTCACTGTAGCACAAATTACTTAATCTGACACATTGGTCTTGCCGTTCACTCACTACAGAATTGTGTCAGTGATTCTTTCCTTTGTTTGCACGTAAGTACATGGTATCTGTCACAGAAACACTCGCAAAGATCACATATACACATGGGGTTTGGATCATGGTAGCTTTTGGTTTTGCATAGCTTGAAGTGGAAGCCATGTATTACCAGGCGTGTGGTCACATGCCTGAGATCGTAGGATGCCCTCTTCCAGTCGTGTGATGTCATCGCATGTGTGGTGTAGAAAAAAAATAGAGTATACCCAAGATCAAGCAAGTCCCCATAAGAAGTACGGTCGTTTACTTTGGAAATTCAACGATGAGGCTCCTACAAACGATTATAGTTGGATGAGAAACTTACTACAGCTGATCATTCTAATAGTGTACTTACCTGTTGGACCACAATAATTTAACTTGTATTTTAAACCAAAATATCCGTAAATTTGTTTAATTGTAGCTCAAACTTGCTACAACCTTAAGGAGCCGCGCCTGCTATTTACCCTGCTTAAAAGAAGAGGGATTTAATTTTACAAAATAGTTATCAGGGAGGAGCAGTTCTTTCGTATTGATTCATGTGGTTACATGAGTGTTGTAAAAGGGCTATTCAGTACAAGAAATCAACCCAACAGTGGCTCTAGAGTGTAGAAACCATATTGAATGAATGAATGAGTGAGTGAGTGAATGAGTGAGTGAGGGAGTCAGTCAGTCAGTCAGTCAGTCTGTTTTTTGAAGGGCTAAGGCCTCCTAGAAAGAGAGAGCTTAGTTAAGAACTCATGTGGTGAGCTAGTCCGCAAGAGTTAGAAGTTTAGTTCACACTTGTAGTAGTTTCCTTCCTTATACTACACTTTCCTACAAAGCAAAATTAACTGATGTTGAAAATCAACTGAAAAAAAAAAAACATTTGGGAGATTTCTGGAAAGATCTACCGGGTTTATACACTACTGTCTGTGAAAATTGCAATACGATGAAGGAATCATGAGAACTGAATCAAATTTATTTTACATATTACTTATATTGATGTTCACAACGTAACGTTTCAGACCAATACACATGAATGCATCAGTATTTTGCGAAACCTCCATGAGATGCAATCAGAGCTGTTATACGTCGTGGCATTGAATCAAAGAGGCTTTGGATCTCTTTCTGAGAAATGGCCTTCCAGACTGCTTGTATACGTTCCCAGTATTCATTGCAGTTTGCTGCTGGAGGTTGTTGACGGACTACTTTTCGACCAACTATATCCCATAGATGCTCAATAGGGACATTTCTGGCGTACGGGCAGACCACTGAAAAAGCTGAATGTTCTGTGCATTGAAGAGAGCTTGAACCTTCCTGGAAACATGTGTTCGGGCATTGTATTCCTCGGTCCACTGATTCCACATTCGCATCACTGTAGTGGCATGATGTCTCACACGACCAGCAATATCGCGATACGAAAATCCACCTTCACGCATGCCAGTCATTCGTTCCCGTTCAAACTCTGCAACCAAAAAACTCATTTCAACAAACAAACAACAAAATTCCCATAAAAACTTTGATAATTTATGATTAACATGCAGAAAACCGCAGACATGGAGGCAAAGGTTAACGTAATGAAGCGATTCAAAAATGTAAGGGTAATATTTACAGCAAAACTGACAAGTCAGTAAAAGACCTTGCTTATAAAGTTTTTGAATCACTTTCCACTTTGTTCTATATGCCTCAGTTAAGAATTGTCAGTTTTGCCTGAGCTCATCTTGAGCTAATTAAGAATCTAGAATCAGTGAAAAAGGGATTTTTACAAATTCTGTTTACAACTTCAGACTGAAGTAGAACCTTCTTCGGGTGAAAGTATTTGCTTTTGTATGTGCTTAGGAAAATGCTTGTAACTGTGAAACGTTTCCAAGCACTTCATATCTCAATTTAAATAGTAGATTTAGAGAGGACCCGTCTCTTCTTTTTCTTATACACTTTCAGACAACAGAACCAAATTTCTATCAGAAAACTGATGATAATGCTCTCTATATACTTACGGCTTTTAAGGAACCCGGAGGTTCATTTCCGCCCTCACATAACCCCGCCATCGGTCCCTATCCTGAGCAAGATTAATCCAATCTCTACAATCATATCCCAACTCCCTCAATTACATTTTAATATTATTCTCCCATCTACGTCTCTGCCTCCCTAAAGGTCTTTTACCCTCCGACCTCCCAACTAACACTCTATGTATTTCTGGATTCGCCCATACATGCTACATGCCCTGTTCATCTCAAGCTTCCGGATTTAATGTTCCTAATTATGTCAGGTGAAGAATACAATCCGTGCAGTTCTGTGTTTTGTAACTTTCTCCGTTCTCCTGTAACTTCATCCGTCTTAGCCTCAAATATTTTCCTAAGCACCTTATTCTCATTTAAAAAAAGAAACAGTGATTATAATTCAACAATTTTTTTATTGTTGGGTGTTGAACAGGGATGGAGTGTTGCTTATTTCTGGGTTTCGTTTTATTTTAACCAACGATTAATTTTATGGCCCGTTTTTATGTTTTTCATTATAAAAAATCAGTGCTTCAATTGTGTTATTAGAAATATTGCTAATGTGTAAAATCGGATTTAGTGTTTTTTTCTAATAGGATTATAGTTTTAATTAATTGTGTAAAAATTAAATATATCGACTACTAGAATCTTCAGGTACTACAAATAAAATATTACTTTAACCAGACTTGACATTTTTCACAACTTTTATTCCCCATGAATAGATTATTATACAAATATTCCATGCTTTTTAGTCACCAATTAATCGCGTCCCTAGCTATACTTTGTACACAGCTAACATGTTTACATTTGATCGATGGTCAAACACTGGTCATAGTCATCAGTAGAGTCCAATGTTTGGTTACATTGAACTACAAGTTTAATGAACACATACTTACACAATCCACTGTTTTGTGTAACGAACGGCGCGGCAAGGAACTAACTACTGATATTGGACTTGTATAAACTTGTACACTCGACTCACGAATTAAATTACTGTAGCCTATTTATCTTCAAAACTCTGTTTTAAAATGATCGTTTCTATTATAAGTAAAATATACGTGGTTGTTTATTTTTTTAAGAAATAGGACGATATAGTAAATTACATTTGTTATTAACAAAACATTGCAACACTTCCACAACAATATAAAACTGTAACCTCTGTTCAAACATAAGAAAGCAATACATTTTATGTATGACTTGAGGCTTTCCCGGCGTTTGATGTAGAATAACTCTTCTCGGGTTGTCAGCCAGGTGAGTTGGAGATTAGCTTCCAAGCTTTCGACGGCTAGCTCTGCCATCTTCTTCAGGGATGAAGTGATTTGGGACCACGTCTAGCCGGTATATATGCAAAAGTAGGGCTTCCCGCTGCGGGCCAATCAGGAGCTAGTTCCTAGTCCCGACCGCCAGGCGCATTCTGGTTGGTGGACACGTCAGCCAATCAGGAGCCACTTGCTGGTCCCGACTGTCTGCCGTGTGCTGGTGGTCTAAGCGTATTGATGGCAGGTTTCCATGCCGTACTCAGCTGTAGACCCCCGTCTCTGTTGAAATTATTGCCATCTAGCTGGATTTCGATGGCTTCCTTGATAACTAAGTCCCAGTAACCTGATGTCTTGTCCAAGATGGTGGTGGCGCTGAAATCTATCTTGTGGCCAGTTTCTAGGCTGTGTTGGGCTACTGCAGACTTATCAGGATAATATAGTCTTATGCTGCGTTGGTGTTCCATAATAGTTCGTCCCGTCTGCCCGATGTAGCATTTCCCACACTCACAAGGTATTCTGTAGACACCAGGTGTCCTGAGACCAAGGTCATCCTTAACTGGTCTCAGCAAGTTCTGGATCTTTGTGGGCGGCTTATGGATGGTTTTAATCCCGTGTTTTATTAGCATTCTACTAATTTTGCCCGAGATGGGGCCGTACCGGCTAGACGTGGTCCCACATCACTTCATCCCTGAAGAAGATGGCAGAGCTAGCCGTCGAAAGCTTGGAAGCTAATCTCCAACTCACCTGGCTGAGAACCCGAGAAGAGTTATAATAAATTTTATGACTGATATTCAGCAGTTGTCTTTAAATCCAATAAGCCTAAAACAAATGACTGTATAGGCTACATTAAAAATGTTCAAACGAAAATGTTTTCCTTCTTTCGGATAAGCAATGATTTTACTTTGGGAAACTTCTTTCAATTTCACATGAATTTACTGCTGCATATATAAAACGTGGTACCGGTATACTGGAATGACTCTCGTCAACCAAAACATGCAGACCTTTATTAATAACACGATGAAAGAGTGATGGAACGGAGAAAAATTCTCTCCGGCACCGGGATTTGAACCCGGGTTTTCAGCTCTACGTGCTGATGCTTTATCCACTAAGCCACACCGGATACCCATCCCGGGTCCGGAGAGAATTTTTCTCCGTTCCATCACTCTTCCATCGTATGATGACGCAGAATATCTGCATGGAAATATCATATGTACTTCGGTACATTAAAATAATATATATGATATGCGTAAATCACTTCGTGATTTAAGACGGCGCTTATTCCGTCGGATCCCGGCCAACTAGTCACTCATAACGAGTGCACCTCAGCACATGTGTGGACTTCGTTCCTACGTTCATAGACATCTATGACGTAGTGCAGAGGGCGGCCACTAGAGGAAACCCAAGAGTTGGAGCTTAATCTGAGACGATTCTGTCCGACGCCGGGGTGGTATCCAGTGTGGCTTAGTGGATAAAGCATCAGCACGTAGAGCTGAAAACCCGGGTTCAAATCCCGGTGCCGGAGAGAATTTTTCTCCGTTCCATCACTCTTTCATCGTATGATGACGTAGAATATCTGCATGGAAATATCATATGTACTTCGGTACATTAATAGTACATTATGCAACGAGCCTATAATGAAGGTAATTAAGAAGCGACTATGGATATTTATGAAACGAGCGCAAGCGAGTTTCATAATTTTCATACGAGCTTCTTAATTACCATTATAGGCGAGTTTCATACGACTTTTTATGCTAGACTATATTTCTAACTTGATATTATTATTATTTTTTTTTGTATCTTACCGTGACCAATGTCCTGTATGTTGTGAGATGTTGGCAGACGCGAAAGTATTGATTTTTTTCCGAGGAACAGATGTTCACATTGACCTTGCTAGGCCATAAGAACCTACAGAGATAACATTGAAAAACGAGATGACAAATTGAATTTATTCGAATATCATTTACAATTAACGCTAATTATTATAGTAACAGAACATAACCTTCTGCGACAGTATTGGATTTTCAGCCTCCGTGACTTTTCGCTAATTCTCTTCCGATTGCATATCCGAGAATAATCGATACTTGCGGTTTTATAACGGTAGAAAGCTGACCTGTCATTGGCTGAAGAGTTGTAACCGGAGTCGTCATTGGCTGAAATACCTGACCTTTAATGAGTAGGTGTACTTTAATGACATGCATTAAAGGTCTGCTACCAGGTGTATAATTACTACATTTCGGCATGGTCGAGCATAAAATAATATGCTTTATTAATAATATGCGAATATATTTTTTCAAGACACTCGCGATGCGCAGTAGGGAAACAACGTTTCTGTAGAGGGGTTAGGAGTAGAAGGCAAGGTCGGGCGTGTGTCTACCGAGTTCAAAGCAAAGGCTAACCCATTCCCCTATAATTCGTAAGTCGACTCGTCCGATCTCGTTCGCAGCTATGTAGGAAGAGTGGGGGAGTGTCTTGACAAGATGCATGGGCTGTAATCGAGTGGAGTGAGATAGGGTGGATTGTATCTATGATGTGGTTGTATGTTTCAATTTTCTGTACAAGACGGCAAAAACAGTTTCAATCAGATCAATAATCGACACCTAACTATTAAAAATGTTTGGTTAATAAATGAAATTTGATGTGAACTAACAATTGTAATAAGTGTTAAAGTTACCATCGATATATTTTTTTTCTAATATCTTTTGTGTTCACTACACCAGATTAACAGATTAATTACTTATTAATATTTGTTACTTAGAATGAAACAAACATCTGTTCATTCTTATGATTGCCATTAATTTCTCTAAATAGAATACAAAACCTCTAATGGGAAAATGTTATTACATTAATATTCTCATTATATCAATATATTTTAGATTTATATTTTGCTCTTTATAACACAGTTCTAGTAAACTTTTATTAAATTAATTCTCATCATTTTAACCAACTAGCTATCTCGACTTAATATTATAATTCTTTACGTATTGCATATACACAGAATCAAATTACATTACTTCATAAATTAAGTTATTACTTTTTCTTATAGGTTTTATCTCAATTTAAATAAATATGTGCTAGTCGTTAAAACTTACCTGAAGAATATTGTTGGAGAATCTTTGAAGTGTATTGTAAATAATTGAAGAGTCCACTGCAAGAATGATGGATGTCATTAGGAATACATTTTGCAGGAGAAGCAATTGGAAGTTTTAAATGCTTAGCGCTCAAAGCTTAACTGTGATTTTCCGATTATTACTGGACAATGACTATCAGTATTATTTATTTTAGTAGGTTATTTTACGACGCTGTATCAACATCTTAGGTTATTTGGCGTCTGAATGAAATGAAGGTGATAATGCCGCTGAAATGAGCCCGGGGTCCAACACCGAAAGTTACCCACCATTTGCTCATATTGGGTTGAGGGAAAACCCCGGAAAAAACCTGAACCGGGTAACTTGCCCATACCGGGCGACTAGACGTGCTAACCGTTACTCAATAGGTGTGGACGCTACCAGTGTTAATGCCATATAACTCTGTATGTACATTCTATATGTCTTAAGCTATGCATTGACAGTCTTGGTTCATTTTCGACATCATTCTTGCAGTGGACTCTTCAATTTAAATTTGTATGTCACTATTGTATTGATTAAGGTTGGTTGAGTGGAAGAGAAGGACTTATGGGCTTAACTCTGCCAGAGAAAATAAAACATTCTATTCTATTCTATTCTATTCTATTCTATTCTATTCTATTCTATTCTATTCTATTCTATTCTAATCTATTCTATTCTATTCTATTCCATTCTATTCTATTCTATATCGAATGTTCTGTTTGCGTGACCTGTCATCTATACCCCGTAGCACAGCTAACCTGTTTTCTTCACTCGGTGACCAAACACTGGCCTTTAGTCATTAGGAATAGAGGAGTAGTAAACCAAAACTCTTCTTCTCTTTCTGATTCTGGGTTATTTCTCGTCCCGAAATCGAAGGTCATTCAATAGTTGTGTCCAAAACTTTTACTGTAGGCTATGATTAAATACGTAGTACAATGGAACTCCACAAATAGACACTCCGAAAATAGACGCTCACTCTCGTATACTTCACGATACAAGGTAAGTCAACGCATCCTGTCCAGCGCTGCACAGGGCTAACCAGTTGAACCAGTGCAGTAGTGTGCAGATACTCGTACACGTTGGCAGCAAGGCAGGGAACAAAAAATGTGTACTTATGTTGAAGCAGAAGTTACAACTATTGGAACGGTTTAAAAAAGGTGAATCAATCAGAGCCATCCCTCAAGAATTTGACATTTCGATCAGAACAGTGCATAGGATAAAACAAAATTCATCTAATCACGAGGCATTCTGTAGTGATTATAAGAAGCTTTGTTATTATCAGTTAAATGTAGGATGAAAACACAGCTTATTTTGTGTATTTCCTAAATTTAATCAATAGGGATGATTTATGTTCTCTCTTGAAGGGTATACACCATTTTAAAATAATTTAATACACAAACACAACTATTACAAGAAATGCTCAATAAGTTTTCGTAGCTTTATTCTCTTCGGCTCTAATCAACAATAACAACATGCAGGTTACCAGGCGACGATAGAAAAGATGCGAAAACAAATTAATGTGGTATATAAACAATTGAATGCTCTTTCATATTCAAGTATAAAAATATAGGGGTGCCATTTGAAATTTCAAATTGGGAGTGGCTGGGGGTGGAAGGTGAAATCTAAAATGCAATTAAGCCTTGTTTAAGACTTCCCCTTTGATATCTAAATTTACGTGTTTTTTTGGTTTAAATTTAATTCAATTAAGTAACTAATTATTTAGAGTGGGAAGTTTTGAAATTAAAGCCCCGTATGTAGATATATTTAGAGAGTTTTTCCTCCAGAAGCTTGTTTTATGTTTCAGATGTATCATGTATATATTATACTTAATCACGGATTTGTTTTGTTATACATTTTGCATATACTAAAATATATTTTATGCTCGACCATGCCGAAATGTAGTAATTATACACCTGGTAGCAGATCTTTAATGCATGTCATTAAAGTACACCTACTCATTAAAGGTCAGGTCTTTCAGCCAATGACGACTCAGGTTACAACTGTTCAGCCAATGACAGGTCAGCTTTCTACCATTATAAAACCGCAAGTATCGATTATTCTCGGATATGCGATCGAAAGAGAATTAGCGAAAAGTCACGGAGGCTGGAAATCCAATACTGTCGCAGAAGGTTATGTTCTGTTACTATAATAATTAGAGTTAATTGTAAATAATATTCAAATAAATTCAATTTTTCATCTCGTTTTTCAATGTCTAATTTAATTTCAATGTTATCTCTGTAGGTTCTTATGGCCTAGCAAGGTGAATGTGGACATCTGTTCCTCGGAAAGAATAAATAGTAGTAGTAGTATTTATTTAGTAGTATTTATTTATTTAACCCGGTAGAGATAAGGCCGTCAGGCCTTCTCTGCCCCTCTACCAGGAGATTCCAACTACAATATCAACAATAAAATTACAATTAGTATTAAATTTACAATTACAATTACAAATAATATTACAATTAGTATTAAATTTACAATAAAATCAAAGTACGAAAAGATTACCTGAATAATTAAAGCTAGATAATTTATCATAGAGAAACAAAGAATATTTTATATTTACTGAATTACAAATTAAATCTAGAATAACAAAATTGTATAGTGATGAAATTACTGAATATTGAAATATTTTGTGATAGATTAAAGAAACTATTTACAAGTAAGAAACTATTTACGCCCGCGTCTGCGCACATCTCACAACATAGGAACATTGCTCAAGTTCAGATACAAAGAAAATAATAATATCAAGTTAGAAATATGGTCGAGCATAAAAAGTCGTATGAAACTCGCCTATAATGGTAATTAAGAAGCTCGTATGAAAATTATGAAACTCGCTTGCGCTCGTTTCATAAATATCCATACTCGCTTCTTAATTACCTTCATTACAGGCTCGTTGCATAATGTACTAATTTAAAATTATATACGTTAATTATTTATGTTTCGGTCCGCACGCCATAAAAACATTGTACAGCCCTTATGTTTACCATTGTCCGCAGTTCTCCGTAGAAAGACAGCGTTCGTACCTCGTCTTGCACACCATTGCTGTGTCTATTTGTGGAGTCCCACTGTATGTTACACAAAACTATAGAAATAAATGCCACGTCAACTAATAAGTGTATAGTGAGAAATAGGACTGTTTGATTTGTGAAATGAACACCTGGGAGCTGCGTTGTGTTAGTTTCGTTAACGTCTGGGCCAGCATCATTAGACAAGATGTTGTGTTAGCGAGCGCCATGGCGGGCATTATTAAGCTTGTTTCCCGCAAGATTCCCTCTGCAGCTCTTAGTTGGGGGGGGGGAGGCGGTGAGACGAGGGAGATATTTGAACTTAAGCGTAATTTCGGGAAAGAGGAGATGTGGAAGCAGATTTGCGGGCGTTTGCGTTTGCATTACGTTTTGTTGGCCCGTTCGTTGACTCTTCTATCTCGGTTCCTCTCCTGCTCTAAAATTTTGCTTGTAATAACTGAAGTCGACAGTCAGCATGTTCATTTTGAAGCCCCTACCCCGCTGTAACCCCTGTGAGTCTGCAGCCCTCAAGCCGACAATGCAAACTTTTGATAGCCCGTAATTATTATTAGTTATATCACTCTGAAGTTGATAATGTTAATCCTTGTTTGAGTTCGCACTTTAAAAGTGTGAGATGTTTCGACTTTGTAAACGATACGTCTCTGGTTCTCCGTGCGCCTACATTCTAGACTGAGATGCGATGTAAGAGTAATGGAACAGAGAAAAATTCTCTCCGGCGCCGGGATTTGAACCCGGGTTTTCAGCTCTTCGTGCTGATGCTTTATCCACTAAGCCACACCGGATACTACCCCTGCGTCGGACAGAATCGTCTGTTTAATTTCCAACTCTTGGGTTCCCTCTAGTGGCCGCCCTCTGCACTACGTCATAGATGTCTATGAACGTAGGAACGAAGTCCACACATGTGCTGAGGTGCACTCGTTATGAGTGACTAGTTGGCCGGGATCCGACGGAATAAGCACCGTCTTAAATCACGAAGTGATTTACGCATATCATATATATTATTTTATTTTAATGTACCGAAGTACATATGATATTTCCATGCAGATATTCTGCGTTATCATACGATGTAAGAGTACTTCGGTACATTAAAATAATATATATGATATGCGTAAATCACTTCGTGATTTAAGACGGCGCTTATTCCGTCGGATCCCGGCCAACTAGTCACTCATAACGAGTGCACCTCAGCACATGTGTGGACTTCGTTCCTACGTTCATAGACATCTATGACGTAGTGCAGAGGGCGGCCACTAGAGAGAACCCAAGAGTTGGAGCTTAATCTGAGACGATTCTGTCCGACGCCGGGGTGGTATCCGGCGTGGCTTAGTGGATAAAGCATCAGCACGTAGAGCTGAAAACCCGGGTTCAAATCCCGGCGCCGGAGAGAATTTTTCTCTGTTCCATTACTCTTACATCGTATGATGACGCAGAGTATCTGGATGGAAATATCATATGTACTTCGGTACATTAAAATAATATATAGACTGAGATATATGGGAATGAGCAGTGTATTATGACAATGAATTATTGAAAGAATTTTAGTTTTGTCCTTTTAGGGCCGGTATTATAAACACCGTTTATACCTTATGTTCAGTTTCAACTGAAGTTTTTCGTTATGCTTCGTATTATAAATCTTAACTACCAGTTAAGGCTGGTTCACAATAAACCGGGAACGAGAACCAGAATGAAAACGAGAAGCAGAGGACGTGAATATGAAAATTTTTGATTCACAATAAAACGAGAATGTAGACGACTATGCATATCGATATGCATGTCAATAACGATATGTAAAGTCGATATTACGCATTATGATGTTATTTGTGTATAATTGACCAATGGCGTTCTCTCATGAGTACAAGGCAGCCAACATAAACACAGGTTAACCAACTTCGAAATTTCAACTGAAACATTTCATTAGGTACGGTACTATAAATATGCCCATGCATCTTTATTATCACAACCTATTTTAAGTCTACCATAACGTAAAATAATTAAAGAAGAAATATTTGTAATAGAACAAAAATTAACACAACAGTAGTTATTGAATTGAAGCATGAATATGTGTGTGTAATAGAACCAATAAAGTAATAAAATATGATTCGCTTCCGATCGGTGTTCAAACATGCAGCTATTGAAAGCCACGTATTCCCCTTCATTTTCTCATCTTTATACGAGGTGCACTGCTTATCGCAAACGTCAGGATTTTCCTCAGCACTCAATATTAGAATCTCATCAAATAAAACTTGCTCCATGATGCACAGCACAGAACAAAATAATGCATAGGTTATGCCACGGTCTTCTTGCTACAAAATATACGACGACAAAATAGCTTTTAGATGGTAATAGAATGAATCTAGTGGTCTGTGATCGGAAACGTGAACGCCAAAATTGAATCTTGGCCAAATCTCCGTTCCCGATCCTGGGCTCCGGCAAGCTTTTCGTTAATTGTGAATGCTCACATTTAAATGTACACATTTTAACAATTTTATCGTTTTCTTTCCGATTCTCGTTTCCGGTTTATTGTGAACCAACCTTTAATCTTGAGTTAACTTGAGTTTAACTCGGTCGACAGTCCTCTGCCGTTTAAACTACAGTTCAAGGTTCAACATAGCGGTTCTCGCAATAGCCTACACTTGGATATTGCAGATGTTTTCCAAGAACTTATGAGTGACGATAAGTGAGTGATCAATATTACTGAACGACCACGGCGGCGAAGAATTCTTCGAAGTAGAGTGCACCACTTTGAAATATAAATGAATATAATTTTTAAAACAGATTGAAGTTTTCGAAGCAGACAGTCCTAACCTTCAGAATTAGGCTTTATAATCCTAACCTTGTTTCGAAAAATTGAAACTCGGATACAACATGCAACAGAAAAATGAGAAAGTGCAAAAATATGTTTTAGGGATTGAATTTAAAGATTATTTGTAACGATAAGTGATATCTTTTTTACTTTTGAAAGCATTCTGTTGAATCTCTGCTCAATTACTAGTTGCGATACACTATTTTTCCTGTGGAAGTCCTAGGCATACTGAAAACGATGGAAGATTTCGAAGGTGTACATAAATCTACAATAGACCCATTGAGCATTGTACTCTGTGTGGTAGACAGTCTCCTGGTAAGATTTGCTATGGGGCCTGATTTACAAACACACTAATATTATTGTGTGTGGATAAGCTTCAGGGCTTCTACCGCGTTGTCTTGGTGTTATTGGCTGACGTTTCGACCGCTGTGTTGTGGCCATCTTCAGAGCAGTTGTTGGATAAGGAAATCGAAAAATCGAAAAATCGAAGGAGAATTGGGAGGAAAATTTTAAAAGGTACGCAAAACGCGTCCTTGCAAGGGGTTGGGGGCTGTACAAAACTAAATATGTGAGCTCCAAGCCTGTTGGCCACTAGTCTCACTCCGGGTTACGCTGCTCCCCTGAAGGAGCTCTAGAAAATTTTGAAGGGGAAGCCGAAATTGGACGTAACCTCTTAGGTACCACATACGCGAGGGGGGCTGAGATTGATCAATTGATCACGGAACGGGGCGAGGAGGAGTTGGCTGGTGTTTGCCGTTAGGATGGCAAGACGCTGTCATCTGTTGTTCGATGACAAAGCAGGTGAAGGCCGTCGGAATAAGCGCCGTGAAATCTAAGCTGCAATTTGAGAGGTCCCTGTCCTTTCAATTTGCGACTTATTGAGTGACCTCGTATGTTTAATAGACTATTAATATTATCTGAACTAGGGCATACATAATTTATAATAAAGGTGGAATATATATGGGGAAGGGCATATAGGTCCGTGGCCCATTTCTTATAGGGCTCATCCCGACATTTGTCTTACGCCTGAGGAAAACCACGGAATACCTTAGGCAGGATGAGTTGTCTCATATAAGAGACTAGCCAATTTGGCTATTATGTAGGAGGTCATGAGCCTTGTTGATTTTTCTCAATTTCGAGACCAGCCATTTGGCTATATGATGGCTCAATTGCGAAGAGGGGGGAGAGATGTAATTGTTAATTAGGGAGATTCATGGGGATATGAGTGCAGGTCCGTGGCCCATTTCTTTTAGGGCTCATCCCGACATTTGTCTTAGCGCCTTAGGAAAACCACGGAAAAACCTTAGGCAGGATGAGTTGTCTCAATATCAGAGACTAGCCAGTTGGCTCTTAGGTTGAATGACTCTATGAATCGATGGATATATACTAGCCAATTGGCTCTATTAGATTTCCATCGATCAACAAAAGTAGATAATGTTATGGAGGGATTTTGTTTAGCCCAGTTAAGACAAGGTCATTTTAAAGCGGTTGCACTATCCAAGGAGTCTCATGGAGTTGAGTCGTAGCTACCAAAACCTGGGAGTAACGCCAGCCTCCCTGTCCTCCTGTCTCAATAGTATAGCTAATGGACCTGTCTGGTGTCTACGCCGTAACCTAGGATCATACTGGCCGAGGCCAGATATGAGCGGGTTGGGGTTAGCACGAGCTTCCGCATACAGGTTCCTAGCCAGTCGAGCAATGAACTCGTCTATGGTTGGCAACTCTAGTTCATCATGGAACTTTCTTCTCGAGGCGACTCGGGGGAGATGGGTAATGAGTCGAATCACCTGGTTTTGGACAACTTGGAGTTTACGGAGATGGGACACTGCCGCAAACCCCCATGCGGGTGCGGCATAGGTAATGACAGAGCGAATGAGGGCCTTATACATGGTAAGTCCTACCCTCAGGTTGTCAGGAGTTAAGGCCGCCAGAATGGGATACCGTGCCCGTTGTCCGGATGAAGGGGGGGGGGCGCCGCGTACATGTGGAGACCTGGTTTCTCGTTCCTAAGTATAGGTATCAAGGTCACTCTTTCGGACCTTATGAGGGCCATTATTTAATATGAATACTCCCCTTCATACAGACCTCAACCGGATTGGACCACGTAGGACCAATCAGATGCCAGAAGGAGAACCTACGACCTATCACAGCAAGTACTCCCCCCATCGAGACTACTATATATATAAGTACTGGCAGACTATTTCCTTATCCAACAACTGCTCTGAAGATGGCCACAACACAGCGGTCGAAACGTCAGCCAATAACACCAAGACAACGCGGTAGAAGCCCTGAAGTTTATCCACACACCATGTACACCAGCCGCGGAAGCCTACGCGAACACACTAATATTATTACCTAATTTTACTAGACTCATAAAAATAATTGTATTGTTTGTCTTAATTCTGTTTCATAAACATTCTAGATAACACATAAAATGCGCACACTAATATTATTATTTCATTACTCAGTTAATTCTGTATGGTGTTACGTTGCATATCGTCACCCAACGTTTAGTTTGGTTGCATTGTGTTTGGGAGTATAACGTTGATAGCCAGCGTTAAGAAATTATTTGAGGTTAAGTCTGACAAGCATACCGAAGTACGCAGTATTGGTCCTCTATAGGTTTTTTTATGATACTCTCTCTGATATCAAAGAACAAAGATGTTTCTTGATGAAGATTCTGCGCGATCCTCGGCTATTTTAAATCAATAATATGAATTAAACGGCTTCGATCGTCTCCTTTTCGTTCCTAGCAGTAATACCAATCGTATTTCACTACGGTTTAACTTAACCGAGACTCTGTAATACGGCATGTTGAGTTAAACTCACGGTTAGGTTTAACCTAGGTTTAACATAATCTTTAGATTAACCGTATTTATAAAACGGGGGCCTAAATGTGCAGAAATTTGATCCGAAGAAATGTAACATTGTAAAATTTCTTTGCAAAACGAAAAGTTACATTTCAACTACGCCATTTGGTATAAGGAAGGCGCTGAAAAGCTTGGGACCGTTAATGTTGACCCCAAAGTCTAATTTTCTTCAGGACAGCTCTTTAGAGAGACTATTACACTTTTAATACGTCATACTACTTTTGACAAATAAAACGGTAAAGAACGATGTGTTTTAACCAATCATGGCTGCTTATCCTACAATTTTTATTACCTTCCTAGCAGTTGTTTGTTTTATCACCTCGCTAGCATTTGTTTGCTTTTATCACTCCGTAGCATTTGCTTCTATTTTTGCCAGCATAGTACTTTAAATAATTGTTCCTTTTACAATGATTCATGTTTATTTCACCATACTTCATTAAAACGTTTCTATCATTTATCTTGTTTATATTATTTAGGTTATGTTATAGCTTCTGCTGTATGAGATTATGGATAGTCACGTATTAGAGATTGTTTAATATATAGGGTGATTCATGAGAATTTATCGCCACTTACGGAGTTTATTTCCGAAGACATTCTGAGCAAAAAATGTCATATAAACATGTCCTAATCTCAATAATTTCAGAGTTACACTAAACGGTAGGTAAAAATACCTTTTTTTTTTCTTTAGTTTTAAGGGTAAAAGAATATTACAAATGAAGAATGAACTATTCAGAAGTATCATTTCTTTAATTGGCTAGTGTTCTGTAGCTAAGATTTTTTACAGATTTTATTTTAAATTTTTAACTAATAATTATATTATTCTTACGCACTTACAACAAAAATTGTTACAAATCATACGACTTTAGGAACTTGATTCTTTACAGTTTATTTATGCATCCTAATGTATATCTTGAAGACTTCATAAGAGTGGCGTGATTTGTAACATTGTTGTGCTAAATGCGTAAGAAAAATGTAATTTTGTAGTAAAATCGAAAAAAAAAATCTGTACGAAACAACTATGGAATTCACAACACATTTTTAGGTTCAGAATATTAGCTAATTAAAGATCAGAATAGTTCATTCTTTATTTGTAATATTCTTTTACCCCTAGAACAAAAGAACAATGGTATTTTTTTACAACTTCAAATTAATGAAAATATTGAGACTAGGACGCTTGTTTATATGACAATTTTTAGTCCTAATGTCTTCGGAAATAAGCTTCGTAAGTGACGATAAATCTTCCTGAATCACCCTGTATGTTGATAATTGAAGTGGCATTCAACTGTTTCAATAAAAATAAAACTAGGTGAACAAAGTCTTCTTGACTAGTAATCGTCAATAGAGCTCAATGAAAAATGCTTATTTGACACAACTGGTAACAAGAGAACAGCTCATAACACACTACTGCCTTCTAGCGGAATATTTGTAATGATGAGATAGTACAATAATGCATTTGAAGAAAATTTAGTATTTTCATAAGTCGATTAATATTTTATTGTATTAGATTACTTTATTTCTTCTAATCTTTATATATTTTCTTCAATTAAATCCCACTCGAATTTTGATTTTCTCTAGATAAATCAAAACCTCTAGTGAGATTACTGTACAGAGATCTGTAGCATCGATACTTGGTCATATTTTAAATAATACTGGTCAAATAAATGAGGAAGCAATACACATTTTTTGCTTAAACATATTATCCAAAGTTCAGTCTGGATTCGGACTAGGTTTCACTGAATTTGTAGGTAAAAGTTACAGTGAACAGCTGTATGAGTTACGTGTAATGCATTATTGATTCTAAGCATAGAAGGCAAAGTGAAGTTTTGGATTCCTCAGAAACTTTCCGTAATGACTTGTTGAACAGTATCACCACACTCTCCTGCACATAGTAGTGGTTTCCTGTCTGACCAGCTACTTGAACTGAATGCAGATAAAATACAAAATCCCTGACATTACATTTGGATCGATACTATTATCCGCCGATAGGATTTCTTCTCCCCTTTGCGTTACATGGAAACATGCTTTGATGAGAGAAAAAGGGGAGAAGGGGCTAAACCTTGACAATCCTCGTCCAGTTCGATAAACCCACAGCAGCCCTTGATACGTGTGCCCGCTCCTAAGTGTGTTAGCCCGACACCACTTTTAACTTTTATGCAGCTTTCACGTTGAAACGCCGTCGGTTTTAGGAAGAACCAATCCTTTCGCCAACGTTCTAATTTTAATACTGTATAGTTAAACTCGAACAGCTTATCAGAGGTTTGCTTTTCGGCTGTGATAAAGCGATGAGAGGTTACTTTATGAGTAATAAAATAAATGATAATATCTTCCATTATAAATGCATTAAATATTCAGTTACCTCTTAATAAAGGATAACGTATGTTTCAAAAATTCCTCTCTCACAACACACAGACGTGTCTTTATTATATCATCATCTCGTCCGGAACCGACAAAGAGGGGAAGTAAAGAAGATTTGGGTAGTCCATCTACTTGTGAGGGAAAGGAAGGAAATAAGGAACCGCAGAACTACAGCCTACGAAGTTGGTGCTTAAGGGGGATGGAGTGAGAAAAGTGTGGCAAAAGACATAGAAACAATAAAGTGAGTGTTCAAGGAGTAAGAGTAACTAGCAAAACAATCGGAGAGAGAATGTATAAGCGAATAAGTGAATTAGTGTCCAGAGAAACAAGAGTTGATAAAGGAAGTGACTAGAGAAAATTAGAAGTGTTTGTTAATAGTAATTGGTAGTGAAATGTTACTAATATTGGAGTGTCGACTAAGTTAGTGTACAATCAGAGAAATTGAAATGATAGGAAGACAGCAAGTATTTTAATGTAAGTTTACAAATGAATGTTGAGTTGACTTACAAAAATAGTGGCACACGGAAAATTTATCGGGGTGAAAGGGAACAGTTTAACAAAATAAACATGTGATTCAGTGTTTAATGGAGAAATAGGGGATAAGAGTTATGACAGAAGTGAGGAGAGGTAGAACTGATTGTAAATTAGAGAGGAAAGTGAATGAGTATGATTAAATAGAGTTAGTAGTAAACGTTAGTTCAAAATTAGGGAAATTTTAGACGATAGGAAGTACTTCAAATATACAGTAAGTAAGCAATAAAAGTTGTGAGGTGTTCATTAGAAAGAAGGGAAAATGTTAAGGGGAGAGGTTAGAAAGCAAATTGAGAGTATGTATTATAGTAATAGAGGTAACAAAGGTAAAACAAGATGACTGCACACGTCAACGAAAGTTTATTGTAATTAGAAGGTAATGGGGAGCACGAATACAGAGATGTGGTGGCGACCCATTACCAAATAAGAGTTGTAGAAATAAATATATCAATATATCAATATCAATATCATCATCAGTGTTTGCTTATATGGTTAATTAGAAAATTAGGCTGGAAGTCTGTATAGTTTGGCAACAGCGCATCGCCGGCTTCAATATGAAAGCACATAGGCGCTCGGTCTGAACAGCTGAATTCCGTCCCTTAGTCACCCCAATAGCGTTGTCAGACTTTCTAATGGCAGGAAATAACGATACGTGTTAATATATCTGCAGTGCCTGGAAAAAGTGACATAAGTCAGTTTCCACAAACCTTTTTTGATAATTCATTGACAACTTACGGAACATCTGCTCGCTTGGAAAAAGAGACATAACTATTTCTCCCATTACAATAATTCATACAGAAAAAAATCAATTCGACATAAACCAGTGTAAGTTGTCAATAAATTATCAAAAAAGGTTTGTGGAAACTGACTTATGTCACTTTTCCCAAGCAGATATTTACTTTGCAAGAAAACAGTCTATTTTATTGAAAAACTGCAAAGGGATAAATCATTCCTTGTCAATTTCTCTACGGATAAAGAGTTAAAATCAGAATCATAACTGTTAAAGCTTAATATACATACATTACACTTTATAAAACGCTATTCAGAATATTAAAAAGCTAATAATTACCTGTAAAATATTATCAAATTTGCATATTTTTTACAACCGTAAAGCATTTAAATAATAAAATATACAATTAATTAAATATCTTCATGCTTCTTTTGCTGAAATGTTTTGAAGACAAACATCCATAACATAGTCTAGGATCTTTTTAATATTTACCTTCAATATTAAATTTCCTAAAATTATTCATTAAGAAAAAATATTATTTTACAGGTAATTATTATTAGCTATTCTAATATTCTGAATAGTGTTTTATAAAGCGTAATGTATGTATATTAAGCATGAAAATGTTTGTTAATTTATCTTTTATAGTAGCTGAGATATAAAAAAATGAATTTCAACTAATTTTTGCAGGCCAAAAGTGTACCTCCTCCTTGAGTTAATACCAGGATTAGTGGAGTTATTAAACAGACTTTCGATACCTATTTCATATTAACTGTAGGAAAATGTAATAGAAAGTTCTAGTGGAACCCGAATACAAAAATGTGGTGGTACACAATTACTGGTGTTATAAATAAAATGCTGTATAATCAACAGTAATCTCACTAGATGTTTTGATTTATCTAGAGAAAATCAAAACTCGAGTGGGATTTAATTGGCTATTACACATTAGAAGAAAGTATATAAAGATTAGAAGAAATGAAGTACTCTAATACGATAAAATATTAATTGGCTTACGAAAATACAACTGTCTTCAAATGTATTATTGTACCATCTCAACATTACAAATATTACGCTAGATGCATGCTAGATGGCAGTAGTGAGCAATGCCTTCTCGTCGAGAAATTCTCGATCTATTATACACGATGGCAATGTTACTAGTCAAGAAGGCTTTGTTGATTCAGTTTCATTTTTATTAAAATGCAACATTCCACTTCAATTATCCGAATCCCAGTAATCAACGTCACTTGATAGATGATTTGCAATAAATCTTAATATTAAAAAAATCTCTGATACGTGACTATCCATAATATCATATAGCAGAAGCTATAACATAACCTAACTAATATACTGTACACAAGTGTTAGAAAAGTTTTAATTAACGACGATGACATAAAAAATAAACATGAATAATTTTAAAAGGAATAATTATTGAGTGTACAATTTCCAAATTTGAATGTGGTTGGTGGTTCAATTGATGTTATATTGGACGTGTGCGTAATAGAAGTGGAACTCATTGATTTAGGCCTACATGGTGCATTCAACTTATTCAGAATTTCCGAATGAATAATTGGGAAAATTTTAGAACACGGATTGCACCTACCAAATTATGTCTTAAAATACTAAAAAGAGCAGCTTTGTCTGCGTGTGTCGAATGCGCATCATTATATTTACGAAAAGGCACTTTTCAGTGCCAATAATTTATTTTGTGTGCACAAGGCTGGAATTTTGAAGTGAGAGGGAAAGGGTGCAATCCATGTTCTGGAGCTTGTCCGAATAATTTTAAAAGGAATAATTATTGAATGTACAATTTTCAAATTTGAATGTGGTTGGTGGTTCAATTGATGTTATATTGGACGTGTGTGTAATAGAAGTGGAACTCGTTGATTTAGGCCTACATGGTGTATTCAACTTATTCAGGATTTCCGAATGGTGATCTTCATTTATTTGTAAATCGGATTTCACAAGATGCATAGGTATGATCAGTGATTTTATTAATTCTTGTTCTTGAATGCCAATGCGAGTCGTATTTGAAACTGCTGTGCATCGACTGGAGTGGTTGTAATTTTATACATGAAGCCTCCAATTCAAAAACTGTCTACATCCATTCTTAACAATTCTCAGGAAACGCTAAAAACTGATAACTTTTTTCCTAATTGTTTGCAGTGTTCGTGATATTTGAAGCTTATTTATGGAAGGAAAGAGGGAATTTAGTCACATCATTCATTAGAAAATTGCTAGAGACATTTAGGTAGATGACGAAACTGCCATTATCTCAATTAAAAAAAATGGATTTAGACAGTTTTGGAATTGGACGCTTCATATATATATATATATATATATATATATATATATATATATATATATATATATATATATATATATATATTTGACGTCCAGACCAGCGCAGTTTCAAATGTTGGCAAACAAAGAAACAAATGCTAGGGACGCGATAAAATTAAACAAATGCTAGGGACGCGATAAAATTAAACAAATGCTAGGGACGCGATAAAATTGTGTGATAAGCAGCCATGATTGGTTGAAATACGTCCTTTCGTACCGTTTTATTGGTCAAAAGTAGTATGACGTAGTAAGAGTGTAATAGTCATTATAATTATATTTCGTTGTACTCTATACTCTATTAAATAAATAAGCTGTTCAAATCAGCACTTTTATGTTACTTCCACTGTGTATACATTCTATAGAATTCTGTTATCTTGGTTTTTCTACGCCTATTTCCTAACGATTTCCATCTAAGTTCTTTTCATCATGTCCTCCTTTACCATCAAAACATTTAGCCATCCTATACTGAATTCTTTGTAGGAAAAATATCTGATGTGATGTACAGAGGTTTTCCAACATGTTGTTTTGTGTTCCATTGACGGTTTCACTAACGTAATTATGCCGTTTCCCTTGATTTGGGGCTATCTTTTTCAGGATTCTCACAATTAACCAAGATCTTCCATCCAGTAAGAGATTTTAAACAAATTAAATGGGCCATTATTAGTTATTTGCAGTAGAATTCCCGGGGAACAGGGAGTGCCTCAGTAAACGTGCTTTAACATAATCTTTATTCACCAGAAGTTAAACTTAAATCGCCGAGGTTTGAATAGCGTCTCCTGCGTGGAAAGCCGACGCGAGGCGCCCTACCCGTTTCACAGCACGAACTTGCTCTCGACCTGGATTAAATCTGTACAAATGAAGAGCTTCTTGCCATTGTACTTTGCAACTGTGCAGCCGGTATTGAACGTAATTCTCGTCAATTTGTAATAATTCCTTTACAGGCTAGAGAATTAACCTCGCCATAGCCATGGAATGAGACCTTTACTTCGGTTAATTAAGTAGCGGGATTTATAGACAAGACAGATCTCACGTCTACAGCAGCGCCTGTCCCAGCGGTCCTCGCACACAGTCTTCGCCACTTCTCTTTCACTGAACTGTGCAACGAATTCAAAATAAATTACATTAATTTCAGTTATATAGCCTATGTCATTATTTTCAATTCATTCTGTCCTTAATTGCTCATGATTTTATTAACCCAATAGGAATTTTGCTAACAAGGAGAGGACACGCTCTGTATATCACCGAATGGAATAAGATTGTGTGAGATGAAAGTACAAGACGTGCTGTTTAAAGTCATACCTGATATGGGTGGCCAATGACCCCTCGTTTTGGAAATATTGGCTATTATTTGTGACATATTTCCGTTAGGTGCTCAATAGGGAAGCATTATACTGTGTAACAGCGTTGCCCATATGGTTGGATGCTGAGATGTTATCTAGAAGTTCGAACCTTAACTGGTCCTATATATATTTTTTTCTTTTAATAATGATTAATATTGTGATCACAGTTATCTATCTACATATACCATATTTCTCAATGTATTGAACGCTTCGTCATGTTTTAAACAAATTATAATTAACTAACATTGTATTCTAAAGGATAAACAATGAAATATTACTCATGTAGGCAGGTAAGATATGTCACTGGTGTCTGTTCTGTTTCTGTAGCAGTTATTCCACTTCATTTTGTACCCGATTCATTATGATAAATGTTATAAAACCACACAAAACATACATATTTCCTGCAGCATGCACAGCAAATGAAAGAAGGTTGTCCACAGTCACACACATTTTTCCGCACTTCTGCTGCGAAACAGATATCATTCACATTCACAAACATTTCTCATTCGTTTATTAATTTTGATGTATACCACGCATATTTCAACATGGCTTTGAATATAGGAGCTGAGAACTGAAAGTGAATAAAAAAAATAAAAAATAAAAAAATAATAATATCAAGCTTTAAAAAATGAGAAGGCATTAGGATTCGAACTCAGGTTGCCTGGATGACAACTCAGCATCCAAGAATATGAGCTACGCCGTTACACAGTCTAATGTTTTCCTATTATACACCTAACGGAAGTATGTCACAAACAATAGCCAATATTTTCAAAACGAGGGGTCATTGGCCACGCATACCAGATATAACTTTAAACAGTACGTCTTGTACTTTCATGTCACAAAATCTTATTTATTTCGGTGATATACAGAGCGTGTCCTCTCCTTGTAAGTATCATTCAAATAACAATGGAAAGGTTTCAAATTTGTCCTTTTCCCTAGGTGAATTTGTAAGTGTTGGTTGTTTCTCATATTTATTTTGGTTTGTGACAGTAATTTTATTACAAAAATTTTATTATAATTTCAGTAATTTTAAATAATACCTATTATATTTTTCCATGTTATTTTATGGAATCACCTTAAGGGATACTGGGACTTAGTTTTGAACTTTTGGATTAATTTCTTTCAAATTCGGCGAGTTTCTTGTCTGTACGTTCAAATAACAGTACCAAATTTCATAAAGTTTCATTCAGTAGTTCATTAGATATTAATTTTCATGTAATTTAATGATATTAAATTATACGTAAATTCAAAACAACCCTGACGGCTTCATAATTGCTTTTGCTTTTAAAAATCTTCTGTATGTGACTTATATTTCATGATAAAGAAAACTGCACATGGATTTTTAAATTTGAGGAATGGTTCATGAGGTAAATATTCCACAGTGTATGTAACGTGCAGTAAAAATTTAATGTTCCTTGCATCAAAATTGTAAAAGCCTATACACTTCGAACCTGACGAAATGTGTTGGAAAAAAAGTGTGAGAAAACAGATTGCCAAATTTCTTGAAATTGAAGTTCAAGGGTGCAGTCATTTACTATTATATTGCGTAATTTTTATGCTTTCGAACGCCATAGAGCTTTGAAACTTGCTATATAAATAAGATATTGCTGATTCATTTTTACAGGAAAACGAAAATGTTATTTTTGACTGAAAGTGACCAAAATTTCATCCGCTAAGTTTGACTTTTAGATATACGACAAATCAATATCCAATCTGTCGAATTCGCGTCAATTTTCAAGATATCAGCTTTTGAATTGTATTCCCACCCTTACAACAGTGTAAGAAGTCAAGTGTTTATAGCATATCCGATAAATTGTTATATTAATATCCATTTATTTTATTTATTTATTTAATAATAACATATACATAAAAACGTTACATTAAAATACCCCGAAAGAGCAAAGCTCGTATTCGGGGACAGTTCCGTTACATAGATACACATACTCTGTAGACAAAATACTTAAGAAAAAAGCTCACATAAAGATTGTAATAAAATTAGTAAATAATAATACTAATAATAACTGAGTGAAAAAAGAGACGATGTTTAGATTGATGGATTAATATTAAATTATTATTAGTAGTATAATTAGTGCAGGTCATGTTGATATAGTAACCAAGATAAAATAGAAAAATAGGATAGAAATAAACTTGTTTTACAATACATGGTGCATAATATATATATATATATATATATATATATATATATATATATACAGGGAAGTCTGTCATATAAATTTTTTAATTCTGGATCTGAAAATTTCATTGCTTAAAGTAGTCAATTCTGGATGAAATTTTATTATCGAATTATATAGCCGTGGACCATAATTTGTACTGTGTAGTAAAGCAGCAGATGTGAAATATTTAGGTTCAACTAATTTAAGAATTTCATTTCGTCTCGTATTATGAGCATGTGGCTGAGCTACAAATTTCATTCTATTTTTATGATAGAATTTCATTAAAGAGTATTTATAAATTTGGTCAATTCTAAAAACATTCAATTCAGAATGGATCAAATTTGTTGGATAATCCAGTCGCCTTTTCAAACAAATTTTGATTATACGTTTTTGCAACATAATTAGAGGAAAAAGAGCAGTTTTTGTAATGCCTCCCCATCCAATTATACCATATTGGATAACAGATTCAACTGGAGCCAAATAAACCAAACGTAATACATGAGTAGGCAAGTAATGGCGAAGGTTTACAAATTTGTAAATTGCTTTACGTATCCTGTTACATAAAAAGGTGATTTGTCTATCCCATTTCAAGTGCTGATCAACAATAATTCCCAGGTATTTCACATCTACAGATTCTTTCAGGCAAGGGAGATGTTAGTGCATCGAGTACACTCATTTCTCTTCTCTTTTCTAGTTATTTTCTTTCACTGTATCACTATATTACTTTGTAGTTCATACGAGTGTAGCTGCGAATACATAGAATAAGGAGCCGTAGACAGCCGATAAGGGATGGTCCCTCAGCTTGCGGGTTGGACGAAGGGGTAACAATCCATCACCGTGAAAGAACAGCTTGTTACGAAAATATTAAAGCTGAAAGTTAGAATTTATAAAAGAGTTATATTACCGGATGTTCTGTATCGTTGTGAAACTTGGACTCTCACTTTGAGAGAGGAACGGAGGTTAAGAGTGTTTGAGAATAAGGTGCTTAGGAAAATATTTGGGGCTAAGAGAGATGAAATTACAGAAGAATGTAGAAAGTTACACAACGCAGAACCGCACGCATTGCATTATTCACCTGACATAATTAGGAATATTAAATCCGGACGTTTGAGATGGGTAGGGGAATAGCACGTACGGGCAAATCCAGAAATGCATGTAGAGTGTTAGTTGGGAGTCCGGAGGGTAAAAGACCTTTGGGGAGGCCGTGACGTAGGTGGGAGGATAATATAAAATCGATTTTAGGGAGATGGGATATGTTTGTAGAGACTGGATTAATGTTGCTCAGAAACGGGCAGTGACTTACCTATTGCATAAAGTTATGGCACAGATAGCTATGGAATAGATATCTCGAATTTTATGCAACAGGCATTACACGGATTTCCTAAATAGCATCCAGGGAATGATGGAGGCCAACGGGCGTTCAATTAGAAGAAAGATTTCATTGTATTATGAACTTGCATGCAACATCTCACAAACAATCGGGTTACACAACCCGGAATAGCGAAACATACTTTAACAAGTTTTCACTATCTGAAAATATTTTATATTTAGTCCGTAAGATGAAAGCGTATGAGGAATCTAGTTCCTTTCTTCCGGAGAATTGAAAATTATTTATTGTACTTCAGGGATGTAAGAATGACATGTAGGCGGCAACAGCTTGTTACAAGTTTTGTATTCTCTGTGCACGTTTCCCCTCGGGAAAGGAGGGAAGGTTCATGTGTAGCCTTGTGTGAAATGGGCTGAAGTTTTCACGTGACCAATTCTCTTTCCATTTGCCTCCTTTCATATTCGGAACTCAGTCTCTTTCACTATGTAACAAAAGCCAGAAGCTAAATTAGCTCATAGAGCAATAAGCACATGTTAGAAATATATCACTTAACAAATAGGATAGCGTAATAGTCGATATTGTGATATTTAAGTTAAAGGGTCACTATCTTGCAATTACTAAATTTCGTGTTTTTAAAGTTAGATTCACCAAATGTTTATCATTGATGTATCTGGTTAGTAATAACATATGTACAAAATTTCATTCATCTATATTAAGTGGTTTGTGTTTTATTAACATTTCAATAAAATATTGTATCGCTTTATATAAGAAATCCCTTGCGCCACAATTTACAATATTTTAAACTGATATTGACTTATGTGGTTCCTTATGTAAGTGAAAACAAAATTTTCTGTGTTTTACTGTAAAATGAGTCGGTACATAATTAAATATTTTTATGCTCAACCATGCCGAAATGTAGTAATTATATACCTGGTAACAGTCCTTTAATGCATGTCATTAAAGTACACCTATTCATTAAAGTTCAGGTTTTCGATTATTCTCGGATATGCAATCGAAAGACGAGGGAAACGTTACGGAGGCTGGAAATCCAATACTGTCGCAGAAGGTTATGTTCTATTACTATAATAATTAGCGTTAATTGTAAATAATATTCAAATAAATTCAGTTTGTCATCTCGTTTTTCAATTCTAAATCAATTTCCAGGTTATATCAAAATTAGTTCATATTATTCTCTAGATTATTTCAAGGTCAATGACATTATTGGTCCTCGGAAAAAATCAATACTTTCGCGTCTGCGCACACCTCACAATTTACGAGCTATGACAAGGTCAATTCCTCTCTTCACTCAGATACGAATAAAATGAATACTTCTGAATAATTTCAAGTTAGAAATATGGTCGAGCATAAAAAGTCGTGTGAAAGTTGCCTATAATAGTAATTAAGACGCTCGTATGAAAATTATGAATCTCGCTTGCGCTCGTTTCATAAACAAACATACTCGCGTCTTAATTACTATCATTATAGGCTCGTTGCATAATGTACTATTAATTATTTTTATTATCACTCTTTTATTTATTATTTTTACATTAAATTTTCTAGTTACTTACTGATTTACTTTACAGTAGAACCCCATAGTAAGTTTGTTCGCATGCACTTAAGGAAACACTTAAGTGAATATCAGTTAAAAATAATGTAAATTGTGACTCAAGAAACTTTGTGTATAAAGTTATACAATATTTTATTAAAATCTTAATAAAATGCACCTCTGTACGTAGTATGTTGGACATTTTGCCACTGTTACACATCTGTGACATAGTGCATGAGTATTGGCCACTAAAGGAAAGCTAAGAGTTGGAATTTAAACTGAGAGGATTCAATCCGGCATCGGAATTGGAATCTGGTGTGGCTTAGTGGATAAAGCATCACCACGTAGAGCTGAAAACCCGTGTTCGAGTCCCGGAGCCGGAGAGAATTTTTCTCCGCCCCACTCATCTTTCATCATAAGGTAATTCAGAATTCCTACACGGAAATATAACTGTTTTATAAATGCTGACTTTCTGTTTTTTCGAGAGCAGACTTGATGATAAAAGTTTCTCAACCGAATAATAACAGGCATTTACCATATTTATTCTGCGTTTCATTTCCTCTCGAGTGTCATTTATATTTGTTGCTATTGCTCCAAGGTACGTACATGAATTTTTCCACCTATTCAAGGAATAAATTTTCAATTTTTATATTTGCGTTTGATAGTATGTTCTGGTCACGAGACATAATCACATACTTTGTTTTTTTTTCGGAGTTTACTTCCAAACCTATCTTCTTACTTGCTTCAAGTAAAATTGCCGCGTTTTTCCTAATCGTTTGTTGATTTTCTCCGAACATATTCATGTCATCCGCATAAACTAGCAGCTTATGTAACCCGTTCCCTTTCAAACTCTTCCTGTTTTTTGGACTTTCTTAATGGTATATTCTAGATTAAGAGGTTAGGTATAGCTTATAGCAATACAATTTTTGGAAATATTCAACATTTTTTTTTTCCTCCATTACTATATCTTGTACAAAAATTAAAATTTATATGTGTAAAACACTGTTCTTCTGCTATATGAAAAAAAAATATATATTTTTACGATTTAAACAAAATTCTTTATATATATATTTTTTTTCAAAATTCGTAATGGTGGTAGTTCACTGTGCAACGATGAAGCGTTTCCCTCATAACTCATAAACTCGTCAACTTTTTCATGTTCTCTCTCTTTTATTTTATTGCTGAAACTCATGTTCAACTATATTCCTTAATAAATAACATTTTTTATTTTGTGTTAGAAGAAAATACTGATATTTGACAATTTTTAAAAATGAATTGATTTTTTTATCAGACAATCTATCAAAGGTAGAGAAGTGATCTTGCATCATATTGTAGATATGACATGCATAAATAGACACAAAATTTCATCACAGAATGTTGAATAGGTATTGAGTTAGCCTATGTGGGAAAAGAAAGTAAATATATATATATTTTTTTTATTTTTAATATTTCTTTTTTATATCAGAAGGGCAATGTTTTACACATAATAATTTTCATTATTGTACAAGATATAGTAATGAAGGAAAAAAAGTGTTGAATTTTTTCCATAATTTTACTGTTGTAAGCTGTACCTAACCCCTTAAAGTTACAAAGTAACGGTGATAGTGCATCTCCTTGCTTTAGTCCGTAGTGAATTGGAAAAGCGTTAGACAGGAACTGGCCTACACCGACTATGCTGCAGGTTCAGGAATTCAATGCTTTCACTTGAAAACTTAGTAGATGCACATAGCTGTCTTGCAGTGACCATGTACAATCCGAATTGAAGAGTAGTAAATATTAGCTATGAAATTATTTTGACCTGCTCTACTGACAGTGTCAGAGATTGATCCGGCCCTTTGGAAAACAATGACGTCGTTTTCCCGTTGCGTTGGCTGCCTTGTTTATAAAGTAAGGAGAAGGAGATGGCTGTAGAGACTTATAATGCACAATCTGGCAGGCGGTGTCACTCCCAATTATTAAGACTCCGCTGTGTTTCATTAGAGCTCGGAAATATTGTCTGTAGGATTTTATTCAATTAATCAGCAAGTATCTTGAATAACAGGTTAGATCCTGTAACTTCCAGACAATCCGGTCTTTGCCAGTGCTCTCTTCTGTGTAGAAGGACGTTAACTTCATGTAGTACTTATTTACCGATAGGAAAGACTTCGAAATATATACGCACTTCATTCAAACTTTAAATTTGAAAGCAATATTATGGTGCTACAAATGTTTAGTTACATTTCACAATTAGATTGATACAACATGATATTTTGACGTGAATAGGCCTACATATTTGAAACCAGACGGACATACAGTAGATGATACCAGGACGGAAAGGGCGATGTAACGCTTACAGGGTGATCTATTTCGACAATAAGTTATGACTTCGAAAGTAGCTTAATAATACGATTCAAATAAATGTGGTTTCGTTCGATCGGGTATACGACTACGATTCGAGCATGGCTTGATTTCGCGCTGCGCATGCGCGAGACGCGGGTGGGAGCCCGCGGCGACCGGTGGCCATTTTGGGTGAGGGCGAAAATTTCCGGGCAATATATCTCCCGATTCCAATGTGATAGCGCGTTGATTTTGGTGCCAAACGAAAGATCTCGTCTAGATCTGTCGATTTAAAATAGATACATTTACGAAAAATACACGGCCATCTCCCCGACACAGTCGCATCCCGATTTTTTTTATACGACTTAGCTCTGTAACAGTTTTCACTTACAAGAAATGTGTACACAGTTTATCTTCAGTCAGATATAGCCGGAGTCAGTGATAATGTCTAAAATATTGTCATACATGCTCATTCCGCAGTGAGGGGAATATGTGTTGATAATAGCCCATTTCAATATGAAAAATCTGTCACGAATGTGGCTGAAGTGATCGGGAAAAATGACTGATATTTCTAAATTGTTCGAAAC
Source organism: Periplaneta americana (assembly GCF_040183065.1). Taxonomy (NCBI): domain Eukaryota; kingdom Metazoa; phylum Arthropoda; class Insecta; order Blattodea; family Blattidae; genus Periplaneta; species Periplaneta americana. Next base: position 22,477,831 of record NC_091126.1, read on the forward strand.
TGGGAAAAGGAAACGAGGATCTTTAACAATGTGAGAATCAGCTCATATGAAGCATTTTTCTTATGGACAAGCAATGGATTATCTGACGAAATTAAGTGCGATAAATTAGGCTGCAGAAATACAAGGTTATTCGAAAAATGCGTGCAAATATGTAACAGGAGAAACGGGGTGCCCTGCAGAATATTTCGAGGTAGGGAAATTTGATTCTGCGGAACCCGAATCAGGCCTACGTAAATTAAGTGAGTAGGCATTGGATACATACATAAAGGGTGTATCAAGGATGGCGCGGACTTACACGTTTAAAAGTACACGATAATAGAAGCAAAAAGTCCCAGTAAACATGGATCTACAAACGAGACGCTTGCAAGAAAATTACGAATGCATGCTTACAAGCCGCCACTGACGTCATTGCAACATCGTATGGTTTACTCATTCCGCACTAAAAGCGCTCCTATGCTCTTTGTTTACAAAACTGAACACTGCCGAGAGGTGGAGTTGTAATCGAACCATACACGCAAAACGTACAGGACGGATACAGCACACAGTCTCAAAAGGTATCAGTCACGTCACCTGTCTGACGAGTGCCAGTTGTGCTGTACTGTAGTTACAATGGAACCTTATAGTAACGAAGAGTATGAGCGGATATTCATTTCATGTATGGTAGGGCTAACGGCAATGCACGGGAGGCTACACACTAGTCTCAAGAAACATATCCTGATCGAAGATACTTCGAAAGTCGTACATTTACAAGGGTCATCAGTAGAGCCAGGATTTTTAGGCATTTATAACAGTTAAAATAGGCAGGCAAAAAAGGCAAACAAAACTTAAAAAACGGCACAATAATCTTTGAAAAGGGAATTATAAATTTTAAAAAGGCATAGTATATTTTAGCAATAATTTTAAATTATAGCAACATAACTCACATATTTACTTCGTAGGTGACACATGTTGACTTATAATAGACTTTTTTTCGTGATTAACTGCCTTTTCACAAACCTTACATAACAAAATTATTCCATAGGTTGTAAACACACGAGCACCAAATCCACTAAAGTAAGCATGAAGATTACTTTTCAATGGTTTACTGAATGTAAGCATTCTAGCTAACCGATCTTATACCTTCTGTCACCTGACAATAACTGACTGTTCCTCACTCAAATTTCATTCTCCTACAATAATAAACACGTCTAGCACAAAACAGTAAGATTTGAAAATATGAAAGCAAACAATTGGAAATGCTACGTGACAACTTCTATGAGAACGAGCTTAACATTTAAAATTATAAAACTGATTGTTGGTATCGTGAAGACATGACAATATTATATTTGTAACTGTGGATTGTCGATCATTATTCATATTACACCAATAGTATTAAAGCACGATTATTAGAACATTATGCACCGAAATAAATTACTTTTATTTACTACTAGCCGTACCCGTGCGCTCCGCTGCACCTGTTAGAAATAAATACAAAGTAATTACATAATTAAAATAGGACGTTTGGTCCAGGGAACAACTTTTACAACAGCGCAAGATAATCTGCTTCGCTCATTACCTTTTTTTGCATTGCATTGCATTTATTGCATATATATTTTATGTATTTTAACACGATTCAATTGAGCATAGTTAAAATTTGAATTATAAAATAATGGATTGCTAAGCTAACGTAATATTACTGCATACTAAATCAATACACTCTCGTTAATTCTCTGAGATTAAAATGAGTGTACATAAAATATTATTTTAAGAAATACAGAAAACGAATGTACAAAATAGCCTATCAAATTTTCTGTGCATAAGAAGCTATTTTAATCTTACCTGTCCTCGATTTACTCAGACGTTACTGTAATAACATTATAGCATTATGTCCATCTAGAGAAACTACACTTTCCAATGGTGAAATAATAATTATACAAATCGGTTAATTTAGCTTCTGATATTACTTCATACAAACACAGAAACATTCTCTGTAGGCTATGTTTAATAGTTTCGATTGTTGATGTCCAAGGCCCCTGTTTCGATTGTTGTTGTCCAAGGCCCCTTATAGACGAAGTCATTTGTTCTTAATTCATTGCACCGTCTTAGATGGCGTTATTTTAATTTTAAAACTCATTTATCTCATTAAATATCAGTCCTATCAAAATTTTGTAAAGAATAAAACTTATCGGAAATCATTTTTAAGAAACTTTGGTTATGTAATATTTTTCACAAAAATCAATAATAAGCGAGATATTTCGATTTATTTAATTCAGGCCCCCTTATAACCCCCCTTTTAAATAAAGTATCTTGAATGCCATATAGCCTAAAATCTAAGTTACAACGAACTTAATTTATATTCCAATTTTCATATAAATCGGTTCAGCCATTATCGTGTGAAAAGGTAACAAACATACAGACATACAAACAAAAATTTCAAAAATGCGATTTTCGGTTTCAGGGTGGTTAATTATATATGTTAGGACCAGTTATTTTTGGAAAATCGAAAATTACCAGAAAAATTTCGGCTACAGATTTATTATTAGTATAGATTGTTAGTAAAGTTTGTCAGTGTTTCAAATATTTAAATTTCATACACATTATATTACAATTAATCAGAAAATTGCAAATAAACAAGAAATATTGCTTTAAAATGACAAAAAAGGCATTTATTAGTAAGAAACGTCTTAAAAAGTTAAAATAGACAAAATAAAAATTGGTCCTATCACTTTGATTTTCTCCAAATCACATTTATGTCTATGGAAATAATATTATTTACTTCCACCCAGTAAAAATACGGCATTTTCCCAAACATCCAGGCTCTAGTCATCAGCGTCTCATAGAAAATGGGACCTTCGCATATGGCAGAGCAGTAGCTAGGCCTGCTCGCATTACGCCTAATGTTGAGTATATGGTGTTGGAAGCAGTGCAAATCTCCAAGAAGTTCGACAAGAATTACCATACAAGTGCCTGTACTACTCCATAGCAGCGTATGGAGAATTTTACATCTCAATGCACTCTACCCTTACCACTTCCAAAGATTTCAATGTCTCTATGATTAGGACTTTGTTCTACGAGTGAAGTGTGAACTAAATCAGATGAAAAATTATTAATAAATTGTAAATTTCAAATTAATTTGTACTAACTGGGGCGATGTTTACAATGAAGTCAGTGGCGGCTTGTAACCAAACATTCGTAATTTTCTAGCAAACGGCTCGTTCGAGGACCAATGTTTACTGGAACTTTTTTGCTTCTATTATCGTGTACTTTCAACCATGTAAGTTTGCGCCTTCCTTTTTGATACACTCTGTATATGCTAAACCGGAAAACGACGCAACATTAAGTTGTCATTCCAGGAAACGCCTTACTTGGGTTGAATTTATTTTTCCTTTTCGTTCTCTTTTAATATATTCTCTTGCCCCTCAATGTACACTGTTGTATCACTCCTACTCTCTCTACAACTACTACTAATTGAAAACCCATTTGTAGTTCATAAATAAATATTCAGTCCTACAAATTTCGTCCTTAGAACATATGTTTCCAATTTAAATACATTTATTTATTTATTTATTTATTTATTTATTTATTTATTTATTTACTTTGGTGGAGTTAAGGCCATCAGGCCTTCTCTTCACACCACTAGCAATGCAATACAACTACAAGAAAAAAATTATACTACAATGCATTTCTACAATACATTTATTTATTTATTTATTTATTTATTTATTTATTTATTTATTTATTTATTTATTTATTTATTTATTTATTTATTTATTTATTTATTTATTTATTCTGGTGTAGTTAAGGCCATCAGGCATTCTCTTCCACAACACCAGGAATACAAATAAAATAATAGAAATAAACAGAGAAAGAACACTATGTACAAAGTAAAGCTACACAAGAAATAGAGAGAGAGAGCTATAAAAAAGTAAAGCCACACAAAAATATACACAGGTTGCAGTCACAAAACTTTAAATGAGTGATTAAGTATAATAATTAATTGTATCCTAACCAATTAACTAACATAAACAAGAAATTTGCAATTTGAATCTAGATTAAAAAATAAAAAGAAAAAAACACAAATCAATACTTCTAGCAGTACCTAAAAACATTAACTAAGACAAAATTTTCCAATTTAATTTTGAATTTTGATAAAGTCCGGCAGTCCCTGACGTCATTAGGTAACTAATTCCAGAGGCGAGGTATTTCTACATTATAGGAAGATGAGTACATTCGGTATACATAAAATCTTCTGCATAAACATGCCAAAGAGTATTGAAAAAAAGTAATTTTTATGTAAGGGTGGATGGAAAGGAATTCTGTATTTGGAAGAGAAATGAAAAATTTGAAATTGATTCGCAGAATATCTTAAAAAAAAAAAAAATTAATTTGATTTCTGAAAAAGACTCTTGAGGCAAGTTTTCTATAAATAAGAGTCCACACTCTTGAAAATTGAGGCAATTTAGAATTTTGTATTAAAATGTTAATACTCATTTCTCGGCGCGACTTTAGTCACATTGCTAGAGCATCAATTTCCATGTTAGTAACTGATGTGCGATTGCCGTTCCTCTACCAATATGCCATCATTGCTGCATAAATCATATTCGTTGTAAGTTATGTACTTCACCTTCCAAGGTGCACCAAGGACATCGCCTAGCTCTGAAAAAGACGACCTTTCAAGTTCTTCGACGAAGGAAATGCTCGAAAATTGCTCGGGGTTAAATCGAAGCTGCACGGTTAACGGTCAAGGCGTTCCAGACGCTCTTCAATTTTGACTTCTGTTTCTAGGGCAGTATGAGGACGGGCGTTGTCACTTGATATGACTGACATCTCCATTGTTGAGCCCCGGACGTTCGTGACGGATTGTAGATTTGAATCTTTCCGAGGTCTCCGAGTAATGGACAGCGTTTATCGTTTATCCACCTGCTAGAAAATCAAGTAGAAAATTACATTCGGCATCTCAGAAAGGAGTCGCTATAAGATTTTCCGCGCACTAAGTCGCTTTGAACTTCAACAAATGTCTGACAGTATATAGGACATCACGTCATTTCCAGCACATCCACGAGCTTACCATAATTTCGCTTCTGGACGAACTATGTCTGCCCAGAGAAGGGCTATTCCTGCCTCATCATTAGACAAAGGTAAAACCTCTGTAAGGCCCGTAACACACTTGCAAATTTTTCGCCAGCGAGGAATGTGTTGCGAGAAAATTAAAAATTGATAACATGGATTCAAATGGACGTCCACACACTGGAAGAGATTCTCGTTCGAGGCAAAAACCTTGCGCGAGTTTCTCGCTGGAATCGGTAGCTCAGCGAATTTTCTTGACACATTTATCAAAGATGTTTGACATTTATACTCTTTATGACGATTGAATGTAGAAAAAATGTCACAGGTGGCGATTAATTGTATTGTTTTTATTTGAAAATGAGGAAAGATGGCTGATAATTGCAGTCAGAAACTTATCGAACTTGTACGATGTCACCCGTAGGCCTATTTATACGATACCTACACGGGATGAAAACTATAAAAACACGAAACTTAAAGAAGAAATCTGGAGACAAATATCAGATTATCTGAAAATAAATAGGGCTATATTTTATTGTGATGAGATTTAATAGTATTAATTAAAAATATGAAATAATGTATCTATATGTCTTAACAGTTTACATAATTTTAATCAGAACATAGCAAAGAATCCTCCATCATATCATGAATGGCAAAAAACTGTGGTTCATTCAACCTGAAATAACGCCTAAACGTATCATCATTCAAATCGAAACCAGTGTCAAAAACCCGCCGTGTGATTTTCAGACATTTCTGGCTTTAATTTTAGGCCTACTTCTTCTTTTCATTAACAAAATATGTTCATGTAACTGCATTTCCTCATCATCTGAATACTCAGATTCAACATAGCGTTCGTACGTAATTTGTAAAGTACGACAATATACTTACAGGTTATATATTTAATTACGACAATATACGTAAATACATAACCTATAATATTTCCCCCAACAAGTCATTAATATAATCAGAAAAAATGCTTTCTGCATGAAGGCAGTGCATAGATGATCATAGCGAGGTGTGATCTGCGAGAACTCGCCAAGTGTATGGAGGAAGGCTCTTCGCCTCTTTCTTACAACACATTTCTTGCTAGCGAAAACTCTTCAAATGTGTTACGGGCCTAAGGCTATAGCTGTAACTTAAACATGGTAATATGTCATTGCGCTACATTTTTGACGTCATAGTATCTATGTTTTACTGACAGATTATATAGGCCTAATTCATTGCTGGAAATGAATTTTAATATTTTGGCCTTTCTACTCTGTATGGAAAGAATGACTTGTATTAGTGTTACTGGCATGATAATTGTTAGACTCCGTACTCAATCTACCTAAAGACTGAAGTTAAAGACATATTGAGTATATACGTGGTACAGTCATTAAGTTCTGACACTGACGCCTGAAGGGTAGGCACCCACAAGAATCTGGATGTCTCAGAAGATGCCGCGTGACACGGCGTACACTTAAACAGATCGACATCCTCCCTCAATATAGTCTCCGTTGGCCGCTATGCACGTCTGCCAACGTTGGCGTAGCTGCTGGAAGCACTGCTGAAAGATGTTGGCAGGAAGATGCCGTACGGCTTCTCTTGTGGCAGTCATGACCTTTTCGGCCGCATAAAAATTACGCCCACGTAGGATTGATTTCATGAGGGGAAAAAGAAAAAAAAATCGCATGGTGCGAGATCAGGTGAGTACGGATGGTGTGGCAAAACAGCGACCTGTTGCCTTGCAAGTTCCTCTTGGACAAGGATGGAGCGATGTGCAGGGGCGTTGTCGTGTAGCAACAGCCAATTCTTCCTATGCCAAAGCTCAGGACGCTTACGACGAATTGAATTGCGTAAACGGCCAAGAATCTCTTTGTAGAGGGTCTTGTCTACAGTTGCACCTTGTGGGATGAATTCTATGTGAACAATTCCATTTGAATAAAAAAAACTGTTAAAGCATCACCTTGCCTTTTGACTTGTCTTGTTGCGAATTTTTCTGTCGTGGAAATAATGGCGTTTTCCAGGTGGCGGATTGTCGCTTCAGTTGCGGATCGTAAAGGAAACACCATGTTTCGTCTCCAGTTATGATCGGTTATAGCAGTTTCGCCTAATTTCTGACAGAATGTGAGTTTGCCCGTTGCTCAAACTGCAACATACTCGAGTTCCGACGCGCGCATTCAAATCACCGTCACAACAATGACCGTAGTTCTGCTTACACTATATGCACGTAACTGTATGATGCTGGGACGAGAGACTAACTGACAAGGTACCATATCACGGCGCCACCTATCCGTTCTAGTGCACCACACCGCCACTATGCCCTCAGTCTCAGAACTTAATGAATGTACCACGTAGTACGCCGAACACAGGTAATGGAACGGAGCATGATGTAAACAAACATGTCGTCGCTGCGTGTTCGTGGAGTACAATTAACTCCCGACATCCATTTCAAAGATCACGAAAAAAATAAACATCACGGCTCAAACATGTGTTTACTAGTACAGCTTCAGATACCCGGCCCCAGAACAATTTTTACCTTGAAATTATTCAAGTCTGCTTCACAGGGAACTATACCTAAAAGTCAGATTTGCAAACGATATGTAAATAAAAATAAGGAAGAATACGAATAAATAAATACGTGAATATAAATAAAAATATATAAGTGCATAAATAAATGAGAATGTATGAATGAAAAATATATAACTGAATCAAAATATCTGTAGTGCTCGGGAAAAGTGGCACAAGTCATAAATGTTAATTTTACAGGAAAAGGAAAAAAACTGTCTTCGCACTGGTTTATATGGATTTGATTTTTCTTCTGTATGAATTATTGTAATGGGAGAAATACGTATGTCTCTTCTCCCAAGCGAGCAGATGTTTCGTAAGTTGTCAATAAATTCATAAAAAATATTCGTGGAAACTGACTTATGCCACTTTTCCCAAGCATTGCAGATATAATGTAACTGAATAATTAAATAAATTTAAGTGAATAAATATACAGGGTGTGTCCAATCTTTAGGGTCAAAATTATACAGATGATAGAGGGCTCTAAACTGAGGATTTTGACATAAGGAAGCAGTGGTCGGAAGTTGATATTTCGGTCGCCACGAGATCTTGAATGTGTAAGCCTATGTGAGGGATGTTTCTGTAAGCTGCTTTAATGTTCGTAACAAACAGCTTCCTGGCGCTTCCATGGTCATATTTGTTATTTGTTATTGCTTAAAAAATTTCATGCGTTATTGTAATGCGTGTATTGAGACAGGTGGTCACCACTTTCAACAACTGCTCTCAGCTCTAAATTGTTGCTATGAGGTGTATGTTGTTTTATTTATTTATTTTATTGCTAGTAAGTTTGAAATGAATACAAATTAATAAATACAATGAAAGATAAACTAGCCCACTCCTGAATGAGTAAGACTCGTGCTCAGGAGGGGATTCCAATACAGACAAAAATAAAACTAAAATTGAGAGTGAATACAGATTAGATAGTGTTTAATATGTTTAAACCCAAACTATAAATCCAATACAATTTTTTTTATTGTATTCTCTTTATTAATTTGGAGAGGATTCGTGGTTAAAATAATATTGGAATAAAATTTGTTTAATAGTCTGGGACCTTGACTCATGCTATGATAAAACGCTGCATTGATTTTACATTTTGGTTCACACAAACGCAGAGAATTCATATTTTTAGTTCTATATTTATGTATAGGGGAGAGTTGGGTAGTATCGGACATCGGATTGTATCGGACAGTGAGTTTCTTTCATATACCTTACGATGATAGTACTTGATTGACATGGTTACGTTTATGTGATGTCGCATACAGAAACGTAACCATGTTATTCAGGTACTACCATATGGTGGTAGATGAAAGAAACTCACTGTCCGATATTACCCGATGTCCGATACTACCCAACTCTCCCCTATACCTTTCAAAGTTATTAAAATTTCTGTGAAAATATTTTCATAAAATAAAAAAATACATTTGTTTAATATTGAAAACTTTGAAATGTTTAAACAACAATTCAGTTGGGTAATCTTTCTGCTTTTTTAAACAAATTTGTAATACTTTTTTTCTGTAGTAAAATTAATGGATAAAGGTTGGATTTATAATACCGTACATAAATATAGATTGAAATAATGCTAAATAAATTATACGTAAACAGTTAATTGACAAAATATTTCTTAGAACAACAAAGTAACATAATGTTTTACGTAATTTATTACAAATATAATGAATATGATTATTCCATTTTAAATGATTATCAATAATTACGTATCTAAGTAAAGGGTGCGTCAGAAAGAACGGATGGATTTCAAACTATCGATACGCAACGAGGAGAGAGATATAGTGAGGGGGACCACGACTGTTGGTTCAGCCATAGAATGCAGTTTCAGTTGAGAAGATGGTATTGGTCTGGTGTACAACGTGCTTTCGTCGTAGAGACATTTTTGAAAAATGAAGAGTCTGTGATCGCCACTCAGGACTCATTTCGACATCGGATGTCACGCTAGGATTGCAACTCGGAATACAATTTTGCGGTGGGTGGCTTCATTTCGTATCACAGGTTCAACATTAAAGAAGAAATCAACTGGACAAAATTCTATTGCACTGAGATTGTCCGAGGCTACGGTAAGATCTCGCGCCCTGCGACTTCTTTCTTTGGGACCATTTGAAGGCGTAAGTTTGTAAACATCGATCACATACACTGGACGAACTGAAGACAGCGATTCGTGAAGAAATCGTGGCAATTGCACCAGCTATGACTGTGAAAGTGATGGCGAACATCAGAAAACGCCTCGATGCCTGTATTGAAAGCCAAGGACATCATATGGATAATGTTGTTTTCCATAAATAAACTGCATGTATTGGTGAATATGTTGATAACAATAAATGTTTGATTTGATGAATCTTTACAATTTTCTTGCCATGTGAAATCCATCCGTTCTTTCTGACGCACCCTGTATAATAATTTGGAAATAAAACATTAAATATCTTGTTGTTTGCAAGAGAATGTGGTTGTAACACTGCCACTTCATATCCATGATCACCTGGGCAACAGATTCTTACGTGACTGCCTCATTATACAACAGACACCAGGGATATATAAGAATATGTAGCAGGATATCATACGTTGTTCTGGATGTATGAAGGCTGGTGATCACCACTATAAACAGTTCCTATGGGATGTAAGTTGTTTATGTGTGTAAGAAGTTGAAGCAGCTTGCAGAAAAGGTCTTCAACCATACTACTTGTTCAAGACCTTATAGCTCCTGAAATATGCATTTCCTACCACTGGTTCCTTATGTCAAAATGCTCAGTTTAGCAGTCCTCTACCAACTGTATAATTTAACCCTAAATGTTGAATACACCAGGTAAATAACTAGATCAAGAAAGAATTAAATAAGGGAACAAAGAAAGAAGAAGTAAAAAGTGAACAAAGAAGTAGGCCTAGTTAAACAAATAAGCAAAAATAAATAAATAAATATGTAATATATAAAACTAGTACACAAATAAATGAATGAATGAATGAATGAAGGAATAAAATATAAGTCAAAACATATAACTAAATAATTAAGTAAAATATGACTAAATAAATATATAAATAGATAAATAACTAAAAAGATAAAGAAATAATTGAATAAAGGAATAAATAAATTAGGAAGTAAACAAATAAGTGATTAGATAAATCATACCTGCACAAACAGCGCTCAGCGAGCGCGCGTACTCCTTCGGAGCGGGAGAGCCGTGTTTACCGCTCGCCGAAACGGAGAGGAAGATACGTCAGAATGACATAGACTTGCTATAGGTAGAGGAGAGGGAAACGACCACTCAGTTATCTAATGGAGTGCAGTGTGTAGGCCTATTCTCAGTAACTGTTCCACGTTGCTTACCTACTGCTACAGTACAGTATGGAGGAATCTAAAAGACGGAACATAACATTTAACGATTTACAGCTCGAACTTACTGATCTTCAATGTGACCTAAGGGCTAAATATCCTTTGAATAATACTACTAGCCTGGTTGATATTTACAAGACTAAACATTAGCAATAATACCCACGACTACACAGGCTGGCTGTGAAAATTATTCCTATGTTTGGCTCAAAATTTATATTTGTGAGCAACTGTTTTCTATAATAAACTTTAATAAAGGCAGACATCGAACATACAGTATGTAACTGCTGTTTCATTACGATCAGTAGGCTACTGTTCCTTTCATCTGCCAACAGCATAAAACCTCGTTTTGATGTACTGATAAATAAAAATATAACAAAATAATATTATACATTTAAGTAGCTATAGAATTTCTATTATTTCTGTAAAATAAATATAGTCTAAGATAGTTTTGCAAACAAAGAACGGGAATTCATTTCATAAACACTCGTAATAGTACCTCCTTTTGTGTACATTTTGTACGAGATCACCTCTTCTTCCAGTCCACCCTTATATAGAGCGCAGCTAATATCTGCATTCCGCTCATTAGCTGTGAGCCTGCTCGGAGAGCGCAAACCTTGTGCAGGCCTGAGATAAAAAAATAAATACGAATGAATGAGTGAATTTCTAAAATAGTTTGCAAATAATTTCCTTCATACAGTTTGTCGATTGTGGAAACTTGTTTATTTCTTAATTGTAGACTAGCCATACCCGTGCGCTCTGCTGCACCCGTTAGAAATAAATATAAAGTAATTACATAATTAAAATAGGACATTTGATCCAGGGAACATTCGTGTTTGATAGAAGGATAAATCGTTTAATATGTTACTTAATTTAAATTGTATTTAAAATATTAAAATTCGATCATTTTGATCCAGAGAGCACTCATTTGGTGCAATGACAATTCCTTTAACATGTTTATTAATTGTTATTACCAATTATTTTTGGAAAAGCGAAAATTAACAGAAAAATTTTGGCTACAGATTTATTATTATGTTTATATTGTATTATATTATGAAAAAGTGTGTTGATAACGGATGTACTCGAATTAGAAAGTTTTTAATTTGTTGTGGGAGCTCATGAATCTCAGGAGGAACAACTTTTACAACAGTGCAACATAATCTGCTTGGCTCATTACCCAATTTTTTTGCATTGCATTTATTGCATATGTATTTTATGTATTTTAACACGATTCAATTGAGCATAGTTAAAATTTGAATTATAAAATAATGGATTGCTAAGCTAACGTACTATTACTGCATACTAAATCAATACACTCTCGTTGTTCGTTAATTCTCTGAGATAAAAATGAATATGTTCATAAACATTATTATAAGAAATACAGGAAATGAATATACAGGTCCACACCTGTGGAGTAACGGTTAGCACGTCTGGCCGCGAAACCAGGTGGCCCGGGTTCGATTCCCGGTCGGGGCAAGTTACCTGGTTGAGGTTTTTTCCGGGGTTTTCCCTCAACCCAATATGAGCAAATGCTGGGTAACTTTCGGTGCTGGACCCCGGACTCATTTCACCGGCATTATCACCTTCATCTCATTCAGACGCTAAATAACCTAAGCTGTTGATAAAGCGTCGTAAAATAACCTACTGAATATACAGAATAACCTATCACGTTTTCTGTGCATAAGAAGCTATTTTAATCTTACCTGTCCTCAATTCACTCACAAGTTACTGTAATAACATTATAGCATTATGCCCATCCAGAGAAACTACACTTTCCAATGATGAAATAATAATTAATTATACAAATCGGTTAATTTAGCTTCTGATATTACTTCATACAAACACAGAAACATTGTCTGTAGGCTATGTTTCATAGCTTTCGATTGTTGTGTCCAAGGCCCCTTATAGACGAAGTCATTTGTTTTTTATTTCAATACACCGCCTTAGATGGCAGTTATATTAATTTTAAAACTCATTTATCTCATTAAATATCAGTCCTATCAAAATTTTTCAAAGAATAAAACTTATCAGAAATCATTTTTAAAGACACGTTTGTTATGTAACATATTTTACAAAAATCAATAATAAGCGAGATATTTCGATTTATTTAATTCAGGCCCCTTTATAACCCCCCTTTTAAATAACGTATTTTGAATGCCATATAGCCTATAATCTAAGTTACAACATACTTAATTTATATTCCAATTTTCATCGAAATCGGTTCAGCCATTATCGCGTGAAAAGCTAACAAACATACAGACAGACAGACATACAAACAAAAATTAAAAAAAAAAGCGATTTTCGGTTTCAGGGTGGTTAATTATATATGTTAGGACCAATTATTTTTGGAAAATCGAAAATTACCAGAAAAATTTTGGCTACAGATTTATTATTAGTATAGATGTTTAGATCTTCCTTGAGTCACTTTTGCAGTCAGCGCTTTACGCCCGTGTCTTCACCATGCCGCTGTTTAACACTGACCGAGTCTAGCAGCGAAGTGACAGTTGTCACAGAGCGGTGCCAAGTAATCCAACTTCAGTGCCGGAGGGGTTAGGGGGGTGGGGGTGGGCACTGAAATGAAACCCTCTCATATTACCACGCCTTCAGCACGGGAGTGACTCCACAATTCTTAGGTTAATTAACAAGTGCAGGGGTTATTTAGAGACGCATGGCTTGGCTTTATGTTTATGAATCATGGGGATGGAGGATTAAGGAGGCCGTCCTAATATTAGCTCCATATTTATATGCAGTCTGAGGAATACATGCACTTCTTTAACTAGTACAGTAGAACTTGGTTTGCACGTAATTATGAACACTTCCTTGCAAAATTACATTTAATTACATATACATTAATTCTGAATTGTACGTAATTGATTTGTACTTAGGCCGTGTCTCAAAGCTACATTTTCAGCTGAAGTGAACTAGATTGTTGACTAAATAGCCGGATGTGACGTCTGAAGTCATGATCCAAAGCTACATAGTCCATAGCAATCAAGTCCGTAGTAGCTAGTCAACGAAAATGCTTGCTCGATTGTTGACTTGTTCACTAAACAAACATGGATACCTCATCAGCAAATGGGGTTATGAAATCTGAAAATGCTTTGGAAGTAAAATAATGTAAATATAATTTAGAATAACACGTTAACTTTGAACACTGATATTGTTAGTACCTTCTGTAGAATGTTTTAATCATTACTGTAAAATATTAAGCCCTTATCTTTTCCATATAACTCGTAATGAAACTGCATTAGGACACTGCCTTCTTAATTTAGTGCTGCACCGTGATGTCATGGTTTTCAGAAAAGTAGTCTATAAAGAAGGCCATGTTTCAAGCATACATGTCCAAAGCTCCCTAGTGTGTAGTTCACAAGTCATCTAGTTGCTAGTCACTAGTGTGTAGTATGGACTTGAGCTTTGAGACACGGCCTTAATTCCCTTTTATTAGTGGCAAGTTTATAAAATCGAATTTGAATTGCACTTATTTTTGTTCGTTTTAATACTTCCTAAAATTTATTTTTAACTTCACGTGATTTACATTATGACTAAAGTCCTGCGTTTGGTTACTTTGAATACAAGTTAGGTGTACATCGATCACACTGGCTTTGCTTGGTACGGAGAGTAAGTTGCGGGTCAACAGTTCACGCTGCAGGAAGGCACGCTCCGATTCTGTGTGTAAATCTGTTTATTTATTTTTTAGTTGATTATTTAACCACGCTGTACCAACTAAGAGGATATTTAGCGTCGATGAGATTGGTGATAGCGAGATGGTATTTGGCGAGATGTGGGCTAGGCGCATGGAAATAAATGCTCCAATAGAAGAATTTGGTAATGAGCACGTCATTAGGGGATCTCGAAATCTCGAAGAATCGAAGGAGAATTGGGAGGAAAATTTAAAAGGTACGCAAAACGCGTCCTTGCAAGGGGTTGGGGGCTGTACAAAACTAAAAATGTGAGCTCCAAGCCTGTTGGCCACTAGTCTCACTCCGGGTTACGCTGCTCCTCTGAAGGAGCTCTAGAAAATTTTGAAGGGGAAGCCGAAATTGGACGTAACCTCTTAGGTACCACATACGCGAGGGGGACTGAGATTTGATCAAGTGATCACGGAACGGGGCGAGGAGGAATTGACTGGTGTTTGCCGTTAGGATGGCAAGACGCCCCCATCTGTTGTTCGATGACAAAGCATGTGAAGGCCGTCGGAAGAAGCGCCGTGAAATCTAATCTGCAATTTGAGAGGTCCCTGTCCTTTCAATTTGCGACTTATTGAGTGACCTCGTATATTTAATAGACTACTTATATTATCTGAACTAGAGCATACATCGTTTATAATAAGGGTGGAATATATATGGGGAAGGGCATATAGGTCCGTGGCCCATTTCTTATAGGGCTCATCCCGACATTTGTCTTACGCCTGAGGAAAACCACGGAATACCTTAGGCGAGATGAGTTGTCTCATGTATAAGAGACTAGCCAATTTGGCTATTATGTAGGAGGTCATGAGCCTTGTTGATTTGTCTCAATTTCGAGACCAGCCATTTGGCTATATGTTGGCTCAATTGCGAAGAGGGGGGAGAGATGTAATTGTTAATTAGGGAGATTCATTGGGATATGAGTGCAGGTCCGTGGCCCATTTCTTTTAGGGCTCATCCCGACATTTGTCTTAGCGCCTTAGGAAAACCACGGAAAAACCTTAGGCAGGATGAGTTGTCTCAATATCAGAGACTAGCCAGTTGGCTCATAGGTTGAATGACTCTATGAATCGATGGATATATACTAGCCAATTGGCTCTATTAGATTTCCATCGATCAACAAAAGTAGATAATGTTATGAAGGGATTTTGTTTAGCCCAGTTAAGACAAGGTCATTTTACAGCGGTTGCACTATCCAGGGAGTCTCATGGAGTTGAGTCGTGGCTACCAAAACCTGGGAGTAACGCCAGCCTCCCTGTCCTCCTGTCTCAATAGTATAGCTAATGGACCTGTCTGGTGTCTACGTCGTAACCTAGGATCATACTGGCCGAGGCCAGATATTAGCGGGTTGGGGTTAGCACGTGCTTCCGCATACAGGTTCCTAGCCAGTCGAGCAATGAACTCGTCTATGGTTGGCAACTCTAGTTCATCATGGAAATTTCTTCTCGAGGCTACTCGGGGGAGATGGGTAATGAGTCGAATCACCTGGTTTTGTACAACTTGGAGTTTACGGAGATGGGACACTGCCGCAAACCCCCATGCGGGTGCGGCATAGGTAATGACAGAGCGAATGAGGGCCTTATACATGGTAAGTCCTACCCTCAGGTTGTCAGGAGTTAAGGCCGCCAGAATGGGATAGTGTCTAACTATCAGCCCGTTGGCCTTACGAAGAAGGGAAGAAGAAAATGTATTTTATAAGAAAGAATGAAAAATTATCCATTTGAAACACTTAAAATGTTTACATTCATTGATTGTAATTTGTACAAAGTCTTAAAGCACGCACTCATCATTTGATTTATTTTTAGTTTGTGCTGACATTTATGTTTTTTTTTTATTTGTTAATTCCAATCTTTAATTAAATCCAAAGTATCTAGATGCGTTTTGCTTCTTATAGACAAATTCCAGGCGTCAGGTAGCTATGCCGACTAAAATTGATATGTGGCGCCTGAATGATTTATTCAGTTCAACATTTTTTAAGACTTTTATTTCTTTTATGTCACTACGACTAATACATAATATTAACAAAGGCGGTTTGAGGAAGAAATTCGAATGTGCGTTTTAAATAGTTACATTGCCTACGCATTTTAAGATACGTATTGTACCACATAGCTTCAGAGCGTCTCTAAGAGCGTGTGTTTGCATGTATAGATATTCATTATTGTTTAATATATTTCAGTAAATATATCTAAATTTCATGAATTTATCTGAAAGATTTGTAAGTTACGAGGGAAACGGATTTGCAAAACGTGATGTTGTTGTGATGTTTATTGACTTTACTGGCTTTGAGCTAGAGGCCGTTTTAGGGTCTTATACGCTCAGGATGCCCTCTCCAGCCATTGTACATAAATAACAATAGATATATATTTACATAATTATACACTATTTCTGGCATAAGTGCCAGTAGGTGTGTGAGTGCGGTGATTGGCTTTTTATTTATTTTATTTTTTACTTTTTTGTTTTAATTATTTTGGTGTAGGCCTAATTTGTTAATTTGGGATGCTTAAGGAATGGTGAACGGGACAAGAGTTCGGGGTAAAAGATATCAGTTGATAGACAGCATTAAAGTATTATATGGGGAGATTAAGAGGAAAGCAAGAAAGGGAAATGCTGGGTTTGCAGTTAAAGACCTGCTCTTGGGCAGAACACTGTGCATACATACATACATTTTTAAGTTTCCCCTTCCGGTGGCAGAAGCGTCTGAATCGTTATGGAGACTTTCATGGTGTAGTGTTATTTTATTGATCTGCCTCTCTGTTGCTGTCGTGTGTCCTCTCAGACAGTATTCAAATTTCCAACAATGTTTGCGGTTTTGTTTGTGTTTTAGTTTGGTGGTGGGGGCTGGTGGTAGTTGTAGAGGAGTTTCTCCAGTGTTGTTCTGTTGTTTGTGTTCGGGGAATTTGCGAAGATGTGTTGTGTATATACGCGATTTACTGCCGAATGTGTGTATTTCCTGTTTATGTTGTTTAGGTGTGTGAAGAGTGGCTTTGTTTTTTGTGGTAGTGTAAACTGTGTTATTTCTGGTGCATCTGTGCAGGTGGAAGATTTGGCGGAGAATTCTTCTTTCGCGTGCTTCAAATTTCGATTGGGTCATTGAAGGGGCTTGTGTGAGGAAAATGGAGGGATGTATGCATAGGGATCTAACCAATGCTTTGTATAGGTGGAGGAGTGTTTCGGTTATACAACCGGGTCGATTGATGCCACTTAGGTAGCTTATTGCTCTGGTGGCTGCGTTATATTTCCTCCAGGTAAGTTACGGGAAATGAGCTACAAACTTACCGAAGTTGAGACGTTTTATCAACATAATATTGAGGAATATCCATTCAACAAAAAGAAAATTTTTTTTTTTTCAGCTTCCTAAGGTGTATAATATTTGTTATGATCTTTTATATTGTGTATAATTTAGGCGTGCAATTGCAAAATCAGATATATCACTTTTTTTTCGAAAATGAGTTAGTTATATTTCATATATTCATATGATTCTACAACTGCTATCGCACTGTTATGCTCCAAAGCCAGATACATCACATGGATTTGTATGATGAAAGAATAGTATTGGTTGCAAATCCTTGGTTCCTTGCAAACGTTTTTTCTTCATGTTGAAAAATTATGTTTTAGTGATGTATCTGATTTTGCAACTAAATATCTCAAATATATTCCAGTCACTTTCTGGAAATGTTAAATTTAAGCAGTAAATTGTCATGGTTTTTCCACTGGAATACAATATTTTCTACCGCGCTTTTAGATTGAATAAAAAAACATTGCACAAAATGAGATCGAAGACCCTTTTGGATTATACATACATGGTTAAAAATTGTATTTAAAAAAAAACTAACAAAAAACTAACTGTCATTAAGAACTGTAAAAGAAAAATATATTCGAAAAATATGGCAAAATATTCGTCTAGAGGTATTTAAGTAAATCTTCTACCTTTCGCCAGCAACTATATCCCAGATTGATAATTTGTACAGCAACAATCGTAAATATCTTACGTCAATTCATTCATTCATTCATTTATTTTATTCCATAGATCTTACATGACCAATGAAGCTTTAAGATGTGGAACATGTCAACATTTTACAATATTACAATTACAATTTTTACAAATTTTTATAGTTTTACAATTTAGTAATTTTCTACAATTTTTACAATGTTGTACAATTTTTTTTTTTTTTACATTTTGGCGAGATGTAGTGAGATGAAATGAGGTCCGAGGATTCGCCAAAATATTACCCGGCATTTGCCTTTTCGGTGGGGGAAACCTCGGAAAAACCCAACCAGGTAATCAAATCAAAGGGGGTAATCAAATCAAAGGTGTTGATGCCAAGGACTCGCCATACACCATCCGGCTTCAGTCCCATGGGTGTGGAAAACCTCCGAAGAAACCAAAGTCCAAAGGGGGATCCAACCCAAGCCCGAACGCAGCTCCGGAACAGCAGCCCAGCGAGTCTGCCGACTGAGCTACATCGATGGCTCTACTAAAAGTATACAATACATAGCCAATCAGATTATTAAATTTACAAACGCAAGCGATCATTCATCAGTTGAGCTATATGTATAATACAAAACAATTTAATTAAATTTAAGGCATAAACAATTCAACCAGTTGTGATATACAGAAATTGATAATACATATCATGCAAACTACTTCAAATTACAAACACAAACAATTTATCAGTAGAGCTATATAGATTACTATTCAATTTAAAGCATATACAATTCATCGGCCAAAACTATACAAATATATACAATACAAAGTAGCATACTTTCATTAAGCTATACAAATTTGTGCAATTAATATCAAGTAGATTAATTCAATTTATAATCATAAACAATTCATCAGTTGAGCTATACATATTACCATTCAATTTATAGTAGGTCTATATACAATTCATCAGTAGAGCTACACAGACTAGTAATCATTTTAAGAACATATACAATTCATCAGCCAAACTATACAAACATATACAATCAAATTAGTTCCATTTACAAACTTATTTTCGTTAAGCTATACAATTCATATGAAGTAGATCAATTCAATTTATAAGCTTAAACAATTCATCAGTTGACCTATACAGTATACAGTACATACAATTCATCAGTTATGCTAAACAAAAAATACAATACATAGTAAACAGATTAAGTCAATATAAAACATATTTTTGTTGAGCTATATAAAATTGTACATGTCATTTAAGTAGAATAATTCAATTCACAAGCATAAACAATTCATCAATTGTGTAGAAGGTATGAGTATGTAGAAATTTGGTTAATTCTTTTCTGAACCTTTTCTCGTTGTTCTTCAAATCTTTAAGATAATTAGGCAGTGCATTGAAGACTGTTATACATGAATAGCGAACTCCTTTTTTAAAACAGCTTAGACTAACAGAGGGTAGATGAAGATCTGATTTATGTCTTGTATTAAAATGATGAATGTCTTGATTAGTACTGAATTTATCTTGGTTCTTAATATACAGCATCATTAGGGAAAGAATGTATTCACAAGGTAAAGTCAAGATTTCTAAGTTTCGGAAAATATTTTTACATGAGGTCCTTTTATGCACACCGGTCATTATTCTTATAGCTTTCTTTTGTAAAACAAAAACGTGTTTAGCTTCAGACGAGTTACCCCAGAATATCAATCCATATTTCATTACAGAGTGAAAATATGCAAAGTATGACATTTTAAGTAAGTTTATATCACCAATAGTAGATAAGGATCTTAATACATAACAGGCAGAGCTCAATTTACGAGTAATACATTCTATATGCGTTTTCCAGTTCAAGTGATTATCCAATTCTAAACCAAGAAACTTTGTGCTTGTCAAAGGTTAACTCCAGTTCAAAGCGAGTTGATCTTCGATTAACGTTTACGCAACACAAATTTCGAAGTTCAGCTTGAACCGAGATGCATTTCATATCTGTTCTAAGATCAATTGGTTTATACAGTCGGGATTTAGGGGACCAAAATTAGAACTGTAGAAGACTCTCCAGCAAACCGTTAACGTTTGTGACATTCTAGAAACTCTAAATTAGAACTTATAGGACTTTTAATTTTCTAAACACAATAAATACCCTCATATAATCCAGATTAATAAAAATAAATTGGTGCTATATTTCCATAGCTTTTTGTAGGTGGTTATGCAGAAGGTGGTACACGTACGTGTTACAGACACCTAGTTTATGTGTACGACTGATAACGTAGCCATTCTTTTGGAATGGCCCTGTATTAATCAATTACAATACGGATCCACAAATTTCATTGGAATCTGATGTTGAAAATATTGGACTTAGCAGGGGACCTGTAATGGAATAATATAGACTCCTCGGAGTTGTTTCAGCTCAGTTAACAGAGATATTGTCTCTCTGTTAGTTCGTGAGTTCAAGAGGAGGGAACGTTATATTCGGTTTAACCTATGTTCTGCAATACCTGTCCTACTCTGCAAGTCATATGAAAGGATTGTAGTGGTAGACGCCAAATCCGTATAATTCTTGGGTATTTTATGATTGAATACAATGAGAAATAATATAGTGGTACTGTAAAACATCTGTTTAGGGATTGAAGTAATCACTTTCAACATCCCCGAAAGCATAACATTGATTTCAGAATTCTTTTTCTGTCTTTGTTAAACATGTTCATATGAGCAATTGAACAATTTTCCTTCATATTAAAGTGGCTGTAATAGACTTAAATAATTAAATTTATCTTGAACTACTTTTTACTTTGGTACAAATCATGCGGTATCGTTTGTCAATTTGTTCTACGTAATAGAACATACAAAAATACAATGGACTGTTTCTAATTCGGTTCTAAGGGAAATTTTGAATATAATCGGAATATCTAAAATTCGAATTATGCAACTTCTTTTCTGTACAAAATTCATATACGTATAAGAAAACAAATGTACTCTTGTATACAGTAACGGGTAATGAATGTACAGCAGCCATGGGCACGACGAGTGCCACTAGATTGACAGCTGAATAAGGGAAGGAAGAGGATTGAAGAGACTATTATAATATGTTATGCTAAATTTACAAGTGGAAAATTATCGGAATGTTTCATTCTTAGTAATTCATCAGTGGGGGATGTCGTGCTGAGTGCAGGGTTCCACAATAACAAAAGACGTTACCCGGAACTCAGCTTGAAGTATTGAGCAATTTGGGGAGAGTTTGTGCAAGTTAGACAATATTTCTATATCATAATTGTGCGGGATTTTGCAATAAATTCTGGATTGTTTGCCTAATACTGTTGTTTATAGTTCATAAAATATGTTAATTTGAGAATGAGATTGTATTTTATATATTATTCCATTTGAAAACTTTCGACATCTGCTAATAAATGAAATTATTTCATATCTGCCAATGACCCCGTCCATTTGTCAATGGCCCCGCCCCTCTTAGACAATGGCCCCGCACCTCTTCGGCAATGTATTCGCCCCTCTGCCAATGGCCCCGCCCCTCTTAGACAATGGCCCCGCCCCTCTTCGGAAATGTATTCGCCCCTCTGCCAATGGCCCCGCCCCTCTTAGACAATGGCCCCGCCCCTCTTCGGCAATGTATTCGCCTTTCTGCCAATGGCCCCGCCCAATTGGTCAATGGGCCCGCCAAATTGGTCAGTGGCCCCGCCCCTCTTTGTCATTGATCCCGCCCCTTTGTCAATGGCCACACATTTTGTCAATGACCACGCCCCTGTTCGCCAGAGATCCCACCCCTATTTCAATGGCCCTTCCCCTCTTCATCTATGGCTCCGCCCCTCCGTTCATAATTCCGCCCATTTGTCAAAGGTTATGTCCATCTTCGTTCCTAGCCCCGCCCCTCTTTGCCAATGCCCCCGCCAGTCCGTAAATAGCCCCGCCACTTTGTCATTGACCTCATCCCTCTTCGTCAATGGCTCGCCCCTCTTCGTCAATGGCCCCATGCCTTTTCGATAATGCCCCGCCCGTTTACAAATGGCCCCGCCCACTTTGTCAATCCCCCGCCCCCTTTTTCAATGGCCCACCCCTTTTCGATAATGCCCCGCGCCTTTGTCAATGGCCCCGCTCATTTGTCAAAGGCCCCACCCCTTTGCCAATGGCCGCGCCCCCTTTGTCAATGGCCCCGCCCCGCCTCTCTTCGTCAATTAATCCGCCCCATTGTTAATGGTCCCACACAATTGTTAAATTCCCGCATCCTTTGTCAATGGCCATACCCCCTTTGTCAATGGCCCGCACCTCTTCGACAATGATCCCGCCCCTTTGTGAACGTCCAGCCCCCTATATCAATGGCCCCGCCCCCTTTGCCAATCGCCCCGCCCCCTTTGTCAATGGTCCCTCCCCTTTGTTTATGGTCCCGCCCCCTTTGTCAATGGCCCGCCCCATATGTCAATGACCCCGCCCCCTTTGCCAATTACCTCTCGAAACTTACGTTCACTCTATTGTAAAGCCGTTGTAAAATAATATATATACTACTGCGGAATTAGCTGAGTTTCCCCTATATTAAGTCAACTGCCATTATATAAGGAGCGCACTCAATTACTTAGTAGGTGCTTAGATTCTTCGCCCAACAGTGCATAATACGTTGAATCCCGGCCATCAAGTCACTCAATTGAGTGAATTTTTCTCCTCTAATAACCATTGTTACCATGACAGATATATTCTGTAGGACCAAAAATTACTCTTTACTTAATTTAGTTGGGGTTACTAATGCTCCATTGAAATCAAAAGTAACAAAATAATCTTGGTAGTAGGAAAGTTAATGGACATCTGATGACTGGGAACATTTTTGAGCATTAATGGACATTCTTAGTGGACTAATTGACAGACAAATTTTTATGTTGTATTTATGAGCACCGCGTATTTCTGTGAAAATGCAAAATTAATTTTTATAGCAGCACAATAAAATCTCTATGTATTTGTGTACAGTAATGTAATGCAGTGTATTTAACAATTTCCTTCTCTCTTTGACCTTCTTTCTTACCTCAAAACGAAAACTGGAAGTATCGTTGTACGCAGACTGTTGAAGCGTTTAAGAGACGTGACAGCTTAGCTCTGATTGGTTTACTTGTGAGCTTCGGTCGGCTTTCTTGTGAGAGGAACAGTCAGTTGAGAATAATAAGCTTGATGAAACGGGATTCCGGTGCCCACAGCATCAGCGAATCCTCGCGATGACTCAGCAACTTCCTGCACACGCCGCGGAAGCCGTCACAATTAACAACCCCGTAAGAAAGAAGACAAATACTCGCAAGAAATCCTTGCCTCGCGTTGTTGCTATCTCAAGAACACAAAGGGCAGATATTAATGAAATAAAGTACTCTAATACAATAAAACATTGACTAAAAAATACTAAACTGTCCTTAAAATGTATTACTGTACCATCTCATCATTACAAATATTCCGCTAGATGGCAGTAGCTTGTTATGATTAGACGTTCTCCTCTTATCAGTTGTGCCAACTAAACAATCTTCATTGAACTCTATAGACGATTACTAATCAAGAAGGCTTTATTGATTCAGTTTCACGTTTATTAACACAGTTGCATTCCACTTCAATTAGCAATATATTATATTAAGGGGAGGCAGAGGTGAAATTTTCGAACAAAACTGAAGAAAAAATGAAAATTTGGTTTTTTTCCATTTATACTATCTTTATTTTGATATTCCGATGTTAGTTTTTGATTTTGTGCCCTTAAAAGTATGAAATTAAAACCAAGATAACTGTATTACTATATTATTTCCGTAATAAACTAGTACTTATCATTATTTATATACCTTCTCTGAACATATAAATAAAAAGAAATATTTAAAATTTCTTACAATATGGTGCATCGAGCATTTTATATCAAACGATATAAAGTTTTATAAAATTATTAATATTTACAGAACTATTGTACTTAGAAAGTTGAAACTTGGTATGTCCATTACTAATAACATACTTAGTATCCATGATCAATTTCAAACAAATCGGATAAATTTTGTGGATTTTGAAATATTCACCTCTGCCGCCCCTTAAACAATTGCTGATACGTGACTATCCATAATCTCATACAGCACACGCTATAACATAACCTTAATCGTATAACCAAGATAAATGATAGAAACATTTTAATTAAGGATGATGAAATAAACATTAATCATTTTAAACGGTACAATTGTTGAAAGTAAAATGTTGGCAAACAAATGAAATGCGAGGGAGGTGATATAAACAAATCTTAGGGACGTGATAAAAATTGTAGGATAAGTAGCTAGGGTTGATTGAAACACGTCGTTCCGTGTCCTTTCATTGGTCAAAAGTAGTATGACGTAATAAAGTGTGATAGTCTAAAGTTTGCACAAAACAATGATTAAATTGCACTACACGATTTAATTACATATTGACGAGTTTGCACAAGAAAAATTATTTAAAGATTTAGTAACCTGTAGCTGCTACACAATTTAATTACACAAAACAGATTATTTAAACATTGGTTAACATGTACAACATAGTGTATTTAAACATTGATTAGTTAGCATAACAATTAATTAAACATTGATTAACTTGCATAACTAATTACACATTGATCAGTTTGCACAACACAAATAAAGCGTTGATTAACTTTACAAAGCATAAATGAAGTAAACAATAATTAGAGATAAATTCTGTAGGACCAAAAATTAATATTTAAGTGAATCATTACCTTACGTAACAAATATTAATTTAACAATGATTGGTTTGCAAAAAGCAAATTAATTATACATGGATGAGTTTACACGAAAAAGATATTAAGCATTCATTAACTTGCACAACACAAATTAATTACATACTGATGTGTTTGTAAGCGTCCACAGCAGTACGTCCATCAGACAATTTGTCCACTATCTCACGTCCACAGATATTTTGCCCAAGGAAATTAGTCCAGAAAACATTTCGTCCACCAAAAAATTTGTCCATTAATATTTCTGTCAAGAATTATTGTGTCTATAATTTTTTCGAAAATTTTCTTTGTCCACTAGTTTCTGTGTCAACTAAATATTTTGTCCTCGAATATTTTGCTCAATTTTGGGTAGCAAGTACTTCCAATATGCAATTTAGGAACGGGTTGCTATGGAAATGTATTTAATTATTTTGTAGCACAATAATGTTCATTTCTATGGAAATATGTAGTTCATTGGTTCAGTATTAAATTTTGCAGTAAGTGAAAACATTTAAAATGGCTTATATGATAACAACCGTAAAAGGTTAGTCCACAACAATTATACTTACCATTTTTATTCATATTGTTATTATTATTATCATTATTATTATTATTATTATTATTATTATTATTATTATTATTATTATTCTCTTAACAACGTCTGTATTATTAGGAAAAATTTTATTAAAGATCTTGGTGTACTACTCGATTCTAAATTATACTTTAACGATCATGTTCAATATATTTATAATCATTCAATAAGACTGCTTGGTTTAATAAGGTCTATAACTTATTCTTTTTCTACTCCAGAGTCACTATTAATTCTATACTTTACTTTGGTTCGACCTAAACTTGAATATGCATTTGTAGTCTGGAATTCCATTACTCCAACAGATTCGGTTAAATTGGAAAATATTCAAAGAAAATTTATTTCCTTATGTGCTTTTCGATTTATACCCAATTCCTCTGACTTTAACTACGAGATTGCCTGTAAATATTTTAACTGTCGTAGCCTTTATTCTAGACGTCAAAATCTTGATTATCAATTTCTTTGCAAAGTTATCAAGGGTGATATTGATTGTGAGTCTATCATAAACAATATCAGCCTTCGTATTCCTACAAAAAGTTTAAGATTTCAAAAAAAATTTTATAACAGAAATTCTAAATCACTTTCTCCAGTCTGTAGATGCATAAAATATGCCAATTTTCATGGGCACAATTTAGATCCTTTTAAGGTATAGTTTCGTTTTGATTATTAGTATTTACTATTCTTGTTATCTATTTTATTTATGTATGTTTTTGTTTATTTAAGATATTATTTAATTGTTTTTGTACCTTTGTATCTTCTGTTTGTGTATTGTGCTGAACTATAATTGGCCTCTGGCTGTTGTTCAGCACACAAATATTAATAATAAATAAATAAATAAATAATAACAATAATAATAATATTAATAATAATAATAATAAAAATTATTATTATTATTATTATTATTATTATTATTATTATTATTATTATTATTATTATTATTATTATTATTGTTATTATTATAGTAGGGGTAGTTACATAGTAGTAGTAGTGTATAAGTTTTAAACCATTTATACAAATGGACATTCAGGAATATTGGACACAGTGCATTGGACGAGACAATAAAAATGGACAAAATAAAGAGAACAAAGATAGATGTAGGACATAATAAAATGTGGACCAAACGTTCAAACGACAAAAGAGCACAATGGACATTTAACCCATTATATCCCAGTGTCCTATTTAGAGGACATTAGCTTATTTATTTTTTTTAGCAATCACAATTTCCTAATTATGTTAATTGTGTGTGTCATGTTACAAACTGAACTGTTTTAATGTACAAAATAATATTTTGGACTTGGTTTCTATTACAATTTTATTTTATTTTATATTTTTTCTTCACCCTACACAATTGTAGTTCATATTATGGCCTATCACTGCCAATATTATCCGAGATTTTGGTAATGTTCCGTTCCATCACTCTTTCATCATGTGATGACGCAGAATATCTGCATGGAAATATCATATGTACTTCGGTACATCAAAATATAAATATGATATGCGTAATAAATCACTTTGTGATTTAAGACGGCGCCCATACCGTCGGATCCCGGCCAATCAGTCACTCATCTGAGTGCACCTCAACACATGTATGGACTTCGATCCTGCGTTCATAGACATCTATGACGTAGTGCAGAGGGCGGCCACTAGAGGGAATCCAAGAGATGGAGCTTAATCTGAGACGATTCTAAACGGCGTCGGGATTGTATCCGGCGTGGCTTAGTGGATAAGGCATCAGCACGTAGAGCTGAAAACCCGGGTTCAAATCCCGGCGCCGGAGAGAATTTTTCTCCGTTCCATCACTCTTTCATCATGTGATGACGCAGAATATCTGCATGGAAATATCATATGTACTTCGGTACATCAAAATATAAATATGATATGCGTAATAAATCACTTTGTGATTTAAGACGGTGCCCATACCGTCGGATCCCGGCCAATCAGTCACTCATCTGAGTGCACCTCAACACATGTATGGACTTCGGTCCTGCGTTCATAGACATCTATGACGCAGTGCAGAGGGCGGCCACTAGAGGGAATCCAAGAGATGGAGCTTAATCTGAGACGATTCTAAACGGCGTCGGGATTGTATCCGGCGTGGCTTAGTGGATAAAGCATCAGCACGTAGAGCTGAAAACCCGGGTTCAAATCCCGGCGCCGGAGAGAATTTTTCTCCGTTCCATCACTCTTTCATCATGTAATTATTGTTTTGTGAATATATATAGCAGATAGTTTGGTGTTTCAATCTGATATATGATCGTTATCATCAACAATGCTAGCTGTCTCTGACAACAATGCAAATATTGGTGTCCTCTAAATAGGACGCTGGGATGAAGTGTATATAATGTAACACTCCTCTGCGCATGATGGCATTCCGTTTGTTACGAACTTATGACTACCCAGTATTTAGTGATATCAGATATTATTATTACTATTCCGTGCAGGATGATATCAGAGTGAGTAAGCACTGCTTCCGACGGCCAGTGTACCTTGTGCGATGCTGATTCAGATTCAAAGTCAAACTTCTCATAAAGATGATAAATACTTCACTTCAGCAGTTCGGGATTTTTTAGGAATTTCTGTCTGTGGATGAAATGATTGTGAAGTACTATTGGCATCACAGTCTGAAACAGTTCATTCGTAGGAAGCCAATCGGATTTGGGTACAATTATGGGCTCTTTGTGGAACCAGTGAGTTCTGCTTCAATTTCGACCTATATTGTGGAAAGGATCCTGTGGAAAATGAAAAAGATGATTTGTTGTTGGATCGAAAGTGATTCTGAATATGCCCGACTGTGTTGAACACTCAAATAGTTATACTGTGCTCTTTGACAACTATTTCACAAATCATGATATCCCTATTCATTTTCAAAGTTAGGATATAGAGCAACAGGAACTGTAAGAGTGAGCCTTATTGAAGAATGTCCACTACGGAACAGCAAGGAATTGAAGAAGCAAGATCAAGGTACATTTTACTATCAGTATGACCAAAATAGGTCCTGCGACGTGGTCTAAGGCATCCTGCCTAGGACTCGCATTACGGAATGCGCACTGGTTCGAATCCTCATGGGGAAAGAAATTTTCTCAAAACACAAAACAGCTATAACAGCTGGGGGGATCATCGTGCTAAACACACGATACCTCCATTCTGGTTGGATGATCGTCCACCTCTGCTTCGGCATGTGGACGTGAGGTCAGCAGCCAGCTGGTCGTTCTTGGCCCTTCATGGGCTGTAGCGCCATGGATTTTTTTTTGGATGACCGAAATAGAGAAGTACTTTTCGTCCGGTGAAATGACAAGTATGTCAGTATTTCCACAAATTATGACACCATAAATCTCTGAGTACTGAAGAATACAATTCCCACGTGGAGGTGTTGTCATCACGATTGGCTAGTAGGAAAATACGTAATTGGTGTCCCAAGAAAAAAGTATTACTGGCCCATATTTACAACAATGATAGACATGGCATTGGTGAATGCATAGCTCCTATATAGACATACACATGGGACAAATGCACTGGATCTTCTAAATTTCAGATGTGCAGTGACTATGTCCTATCTCAAACTTGACAACGGCAGGAAACAACTAGGGTGACCATCTACATCGCCATCTAGCTACCTGAGAGTTGTCCTGATGTCAGGATGGTTGGAGTTGGACACATCATTGTCCGAAGAAAGAAAGAGAGAAGATGCGCACGAACTGGCTGTGGAGGAAAACCGAAGTCATACTGTGTGACATGTAACGACACTGTGTACGCAATGTTTTGCATCATTTCATAAAATATGACTGTATCAGCCAAATTTAGTAATGGTTGTTTTGCTATTTCATGAGATATGACTGTATCAGGCAAATTTAGTAATGGTTTTTGCTATTTCATGAGATATGACTGTATCAGGCAAATTTAGTAATGGTTTTTTGCTATTTCATGAGATATGACTGTATCAGCCAAATTTAGTAATGGTTTTTTGCTGTTTCATGAGATATGACTGTATCAGCCAAATTTAGTAATGGTTTTTTGCTATTTCATGAGATATGACTGTATCAGGCAAATTTAGTAATGGTTTTTTGCTATTTCATGAGATATGACTGTATCAGGCAAATTTAGTAATGGTTTTTTGTTATTCATGAGATATGACTGTATCAGGCAAATTTAGTAATGTTTTTTTTTGCTATTTCCTGAGATATGACTGTATCAGCCAACTTTAGTAATGGTTTTTTGCTATTTCATGAGATATGACTGTATCAGCCAAATTTAATAATGGTTTTTTGCTATTTCATGAGATATGACTGTATCAGTCAAATTTAGTAATGGTTTTTTGCTATTTCATGAGATATGACTGTATCAGGCAAATTTAGTAATGGTTTTTTGCTATTTCATGAGATATGACTGTATCAGGCAAATTTAGTAATGGTTTTTTGCTATTTTATGAGATATGACTGTATCAGCCAAATTTAGTAATGGTTTTTTTTGCTATTTCATGAGATATGACTGTATCAGGCAAATTTAATAATGGTTTTTTGCTATTTCATGAGATGACTGTATCAGGCAAATTTAGTAATGTTTTTTGCTATTTCATGAGATATGACTGTATCAGCCAAATTTAGTAATGGTTTTTTGCTATTTCATGAGATACGACTGTATCAGGCAAATTTGGCTCTTATGATTACAGTAGATCCCAGCTTCCTATTTAGAGGGCAGCTATTTTCTCTGAAGCTAGGCATCTCAAAATATTATGTATGATAGGTATGTGTTCTGCTGGGCCTTCTTATGTGTTTCCAATAAATAAAATATCAAAATGCAGAAAAAAATAATTTGGGACTTATTGGGTTAAACTGTGGACAAAATAATAGTGGACATAAAACACCAGAGGACGAAAAAATATAGTGAACAGAATATCGAAGGGACGTACGAAACAGTGGACGAAATATCCGTGGACATAGCGTCTGGGAACCGATTGTAAAAGAAAAATTCATTATTGCATGATTATCTTTCCGAAACTCATATTAATTAAATTTGATTAACTCAATACAAATCAGTTTAATGTTTATCATTTTGCACAGCACAAATTACATATTGCTAAGTTTCGACAACACTAATTGAGCAGATTGATTTGAAAAACTAACATTAATAACGCATTTATTGATTTTCAATGACAGAAAGAAGTTAAAGTGTAATTAGCTTGAAAAATAGAAAATAATGATTCATTTATTAGTTTTGCAGAATACTATGTTTTGCATCGTTGATTCGCTTGTAAAATACAGATTAATTAGACATGTATTAGCTTCCATAGCACAAATTAATTGAACGTAAATTGGCATTGACGAGACGGATTAATTACAAATTCATTAGCCTGTGAAGTAAAATGTAATTAATGATTAATTAGCTCCCACAAGATAACGTTAATTTACCAATGATTAGCTGGGACAATACCACTTAATAAATAACATAAGAGACTGTTGAAACAGATACCCTTTTTGTAAACAAGTTTCTGTTAAAACCAAAAATAAAATGAGGAAATTTATTTAACACTTTCATTGCCATTATCAAAAAATTCTGTTTTGTTTTAAACAATCTTGTCATGGGCAAATGTATATTTTTGTGCTGCCTTGTGTCATAATTGTGAATATCTTCCCTTACAATAAAATCATTAAATTTATCCTTTACAAATAGTAATAAATCTAAAATATACAAAAAAGTAACTGTCAATATGTTTTCATTTGAAAAGAGTGGTCGACAATGTTTATTATTTGAAGAATTAGTGATTATTCTTATTGCCCTTTTTTGCTACTTAAACACCTTATTGATATGAGGGCTACCTCCCCACAAAATAATCCCATACTTTAAAGGACTATTAAAATAGGCATAATAAGGAGTTTTTAATGAGGTTAAGGGGAGGCAGAGGTGAATATTTCAAAATCCACAAAATTGATCCGTTTTGTTTGAAATTGATCATGGATACTAAGTATGTTATTAGTAATGGACATACCAAGTTTCAACTTTCTAAGTGCAATAGTTCTGTAAATATTAATAATTTTATAAAACTTTATATCGTTTGATATAAAATGCTCCATGCAACATATTGTAAGAAATTTTCAATATTTCTTTTTATTTATATGTTCAGAGAAGATACACAGGGTGTTTGAAAAATACGGGGCATAATTTCAGGTATGCATTTCCCACATGTAGACAATCAAAGTAGTTCATTACAACATGTGTCCGGAAATGCTTTATTTCCGAGTTATGGCCTTCACAACATTGAAATTCACCGGAACCATACCTCATGTTTTAGAAGACACTCCACTGATCAATCGTCAACACATTCACTTCTTGCATGATGGTGCTCCTGCAGACTTCAGTCGTACGGCTCGCTGGTACTTGGATCGAAGGTTTCCTGATCGATGGATAGGTAGAGGTGGCCCAATTGCTTGGCCTCCACGCTCACCTGATCTGAACCCTCTCGATTTCTACTTGTGGGGCCATTTAAAATCATTGATTTATTCGTCTCCGGTGCCTGATTTGGAATCCCTTCGGAATCGAATTGTGGCATGTTCTGAGGACATACGCAATACTCCTGGAGTTTGGGATCGTGTTCGCAGATCAATGAGACATCGATGTGAGATCTGTATTCAAGGAGGAGGTGGACATTTTGAACATCTTCTGTAATGACAACGACCTGCGGAAAGAAAAACGTTCCGGTGAATTTCAATGTTGTGAAGGCCATAACTCGGAAATGAAGCATTTCCGGACACATGTTGTAATGAACTATTTTGATTGTCTGCATGTGGGAAATACATACCTGAAGTTATGCCCCGTATGTTTTAAACACTCTGTTTAAATAATGATGCGTATTAGTTTATTATGGAAATAATATAGTAATACAGTTATCTTGGTTTTAATTTCATACTTTTAAAGGGCACAAAATCAAAAACTAACATGATAAAGTTGACTACACTTTTGCTTGCAATTGAGCCCAGTACGCATTTGCTATACAGTGATACAGTACTTAGGATACCAGACAGTTGTGCTAGAATTTGTGGCGAAAGATAATTTTCTTAGCCCACCGTCAAACTCGTATATTTGGTAAGCAACCACTGTAATGAGCGAGTCGAGTTCCTACATTTTGATTTTACTGTACATAAAATGTTGAAGCAAGTAAATTAATTTGAATGGTATTATGAATGTGAAGCATCCATAGAAAAGCTTCGAAGTTTGTTAATTTATACTGAATATGTATTTTCTTCATCAAAGCCTTTTCAATTTGTAATAAATTAAGTTTGATTATGGAGGGAGTGTGATGTATTGAACATTCGTTTCCCCTCATAGGATGCTAAATGGGATCATTTTACGGCTGGGTGATGGCGTAAGGAACGCGCAAGCATTCCAAATTAAACCTAAATGGGCCACTCTCAGCTGAATGGATCGGGGCTTTGCTATTCTAAAATTCGCTTATGGAACAGTCCGCGCAGCCGGCACTAGTTGCAGAGTTCTCGGCTCCCAACTAACTTTGATACTTGTTCAAGCCAACGGCACAGAATTGTTATGTACGTAATACAGAAATAGTTTGCATTATTCCTGCATTTGTTATTACAATGGACATCTGTTAATCGCATTACGGTTTTAAATAATTTCAAATCATGTATATTCGCAGAAGCAGAGAGGACTCGGCGCAGGGTTTGCATTCCCAAACGCCTAGCCACAGAACTCTCGATGAAAATGCAGGGATTAAAATTTTCCTGACATTTTTTCATCAAATAAATACTTCATCTGTTTTCCTTTCACGAGGGGATGTAAGAGTCTGGAAATAGAATATTTTTAATGAACCTTGTATGAATTTGTGGTCTCTGATAAACAAATCCCAACCCACATGGATTATAGTCTTTCTTTGAATTTTTGTGTATAAAATAATGCAGAATTTTTTAGTGTTGTATAATTTTAGGTTATGGAAGAGTTTTAATATACAGAGTTAAAGGAGTATAACTGTATTAATTTAAAGAACAGAATCTTTAGGTTATAAGTAATCAATAAGTCAAATGTCATTTTGGTATTTGAATAACGGTTTAGCCCAGAGATGGACATCGTGCCTCACTTGAGAATTTGTGCCTCACTGACCTTCACAGAGCTTATCGCTCTGAGTGACATCATCTTCACAGTCCCCGTTCCTCCCTCACGCAGCTCCTAGGCGTGGGCAGGTTCTATATCAGTTTCATAAGCAATATCAGTGGTGGCATAATGGCATTATCAAAGCAGTGTGTACGCGTTAGAAAACGATTATTTCATGAGAAATGGGAAGAAGAGCTTTTTTGCTGTTTAGAAGGGGAGAACAAACGATGTATGTTATGCTCGAAAATCCTATTAGGCATTAATAAATTTAATATACAACGACATTACTCCTTATGTCATAAAGAACATGCTGAATTAGAAGGTAAGACAAATTGAATGTTATTTTTCGTACTGTTCCGAAGAAAATTTATGATCTTAACATTTGCATAGTAGCTATACTAAATACGACGTTATACCTTAAACACGCTGCATTAAAAGGTAACCTACGAGGAATTAAATGTTGTTTGTACGTATTATTTCCAAAAGAAATTTATAAAAAAAATATCAAATGTGCGTAGAAAACGAAATATAATCTTCTGAAATTATTTTAGGTCGAGAACGTGGAAATCGATTAAGTAATCTTGAGAAACGCCAGAATATTCAAGAAAATAAACGTAGACAACGTGATGGAATATTATTGGCTAGTTACGCAATTTCTCGCCTGTGATTTAAATCAATTTAGCTACGAAGAAACAGTAAAGAGGTTTATGATTAAAACTGCCGAATTAATTTGCCAAATTGAATAAAAGTTTTCGAGTCTCTCACGTTAACCAAGCGCTTTCCTAATAATTCGCCACTGACCGTCTTAGCGATTACGATAAGGTGACGCAGGTCACAGCAGTTTATATTTCCCATCCTACTCTGCAGTTTCCTCTCCTAGTAAACAAACTATTTCAAATCGAGTGCCTCATGTAACCGAAAATTGTGCCCATGTATGGTTTAGCCGAAAAAAAATTGTATCTTTGCATAGCAAGTATGACGAACTTGGTTTTATTATATGATGAAGGATAGGTGGAGCGGAGAAAAATTCTCTCCAGCACCGAGACTCGAACCCGGGTTTTCAGCTCTACGTGCTGACGTTTTATCCACTAATTGTAAGCCACACCGGATTCCAGTTCCTATGCCGGATTGAATCTCTCAGTTTAAGTTCCATCTCTTAGTTCTCCCTTTAGGGGCCAACCCTCATGCACTGTGACACATATGTGTGCCTGCACGGAAATATCATATGTACTTCGGTACATCACAATATTTTTGTTTTATTACCCACAAAACTTGAAAATAAACACAGCACAGAATATACATTTTGTAGCTCGATAATTAAACACACAGCAACACAACGTCTTCAAGCATATAGTAGTGTATGTAACTTATTAATTTGTTTCCATGAAAGTAATTTATTATGCCGCGTAGAAAATCGTGTAAATATTAGTTTTATACCCGTCGCAAATTTGTGTAATTTACGGATCATATTAATCTTTCCCTGGAAACAATAGGTTGGCTTAAACTAGACAAGAAAAGAAATTTATATTCACTTCTCCTTCTCTTCGAAATCTTGAACTCTTCCATTCCTTCGTACCTGTCGTCTCGCTTCACTTATCTTTCTTCCCACCATAATCTGAACACACGCTCTCGCCATAAAACAATACTAACAATACCATCCCATCGCACCTCCTCATACTCATCCTCTTTCACAATAGCCCTGCCAAGACTCTGGAATTCGTTACCTGCTAGCATCAGGGACTGTCGAAATAAAATTGAATTCAAACACAAACTTACTAGACACTTGGTCAGTAATTGAGACTCGTTCAGACATAGTTTCTTGTAATAGTTATCTTAATATGTCACAAAATATCTCAATATATGGTAATTTCATCACTATAGAATTTTGTTATTCTTTGCTCTTAACTCCTATGATAAATTGTCTAGCGTTCATTAATCAGATAATCTTGTTGTACTTTAATTTTTATTGTAACTGTAGTTTTAAATTTAATGTTAATTGTAATTTTATTCTTCATATTATAGTTGTAATCCCCTGCTAGATGGGCAGAGAAGACCTGATGGCCTTATCTCTACCAGGTTAATAAATAAATACTAATACTAATACTAAAATATGTATCAAGCAATTTACGAGACTAACCATCTTCCAAAGGTAAAGAGAATAGCTGAAACACAAAGACAGGCATTGGGAATGGTAGGGTCAATAAAGAATTTTTACTTTCACCGAATTACTGTACCTCGATACGGGAACATTTTCGGACACTACTTTATTCAGAGAAGATCTTCATAGTATACTCTATCACATCTTAAACTCAGGAAAAGTTATTCTGGAACACTTTGTTTGAGGACGTCCGAAACATCGCAGATCATACATTTGAATACACCATCATCATCATCCAAGGAATTGGGCTACAGATTGGCCCGTTCCGGTAACATATTAGAGGTCGAGAAGTCTCTTCGGTGGTCTTCCATGGTTTATTGTAACGGCCGGAGTGTAATTTTTAGTAGTCTAGCTGTTGTGGGGCATCCTATTGACATGTTGTATTCACTTGTAACCCACTAACATATAACAAGAAAATTAGAAACGTGTTAATATCTTCAATTTGATTACATAAATTTATAGCCTATGTGTATGAATTAATCAACCTATATTATATTTGTATTCTATAATTTTGAAATATATATTAGTCCTACTTTTCACGTACGATATTATTCTTCTATAGTGTTAATATTATATTATATAATTCCATTGCCGCTGTAATTATATTTTAGTTCCTATTTTATTTTACTTATATATTTATATTATTATTATTATTTATTTTAATATTATATCTGAACTGCGACCGAGCACGAGCGCTGCTCATTCGGTCTCAAATTTTGTTAATACTACTGTATCTTCTTTTCATATTGCTTGTATTATTTTATTTGTATTTTATTATTTATTTTTTTTTTTACTTATAATTTAAAATTTGTTCATAGGCTGATGTCATTCTCAGTTCTTCCAAAATTTCTATATTTGTTTTATAGTCGTTCCATTTATAATCTGTTGTTCTTCTTAAGTATTTCATTTCTGTCGCAGTTATTTTCTATTCATCTTTTGCCTTGAGTGTCCACTTTTCACACCCGTGTAGTAAAGTCGAAAGAGCCAGTACGTTATAATATCTTATCCGGGTTTTAGTTAAAATTCGTTTTGGTTTAAAGACATTGTCAATGCTCAGGCTTCGACCCTGGGCACAGAAACGCATGAAGTTCAGAACGCACGGACGATAGTGTTCTGTTGGTCGAGTGGAGTGGGAGATGTAGCGCGCCGTTACTTCATGTCTCAACATGTAGACAGTCCGTTACAGTACGGCACAAAATAGATTTCACCCTGTACAGATGCAGTATATATAATACATTCCTATTGTAGACAATAAATTTGTACAATTAAAGTATTAACGTGAGTTGTAACCTTCAATTAAGGTGTCCCTACGCCGAAGCCTATTACACGTACCGCAGCCAAGCAGCAATACAAACAACGGTAATGCACATTACGGACCAACCTGTTCTGTTGCAGTCACCCCTCCACACGGGACATGCCGTCATTTATACTCCGTGTACTCTAAACCTCATACTGGTTGCTCTGTGTCCCTAGGCCGAAGCCAGTAACCTTTATAAAATTGTTTAATTTATGATTAATATCAAATTCAGTTTGATATGAAACAATATTACCTAAATATTTAATTTGGATATTTATGATAATTTTGCTTCTTATCGGTGACTGACCTTTAAATGCCATTTACTTTGTTTTCTGTATGGATATTGTTAAATTGTATTCTTGTATAATTTTTGTGTATGTTGCTTTTTGTAGGTTATGTTCTGAATTGGATATTACAACCTGGTCATCTGCAAATAGTAGAGTTAGTGAATTCTTAATTGTGCGAAATTGAAATTCCAATTACATTTTCCTTTTGTCATTTTGGAATGATATCGTTTAAATATAGCCTATATTGAATAATGCTGATGATAATGAACACCCTTTAATAGAAACAAGCTTGACGGATCTTTGAACACATTACCGTAAAAAATGCGCATTTGGCCTATTTGAAAAGTTCAGAGCCATAGTGGGCCAAGCGCCATTTATTAAAAACGGAGAAAGCAAGGGTTAAAGTAAAGTGAATACCATAGTTTAATGAAGACTGATATATCATTTGGTTTTTAATGTGTATACTTTATACAGGGACATCATTTTATTTTTACTTCAATTTTTATTGTACCTGAGTTTTTGAATGTACTTCACTCCCACCCCTTCTACTAAGGAAGTTCCAACTCCACACAGAACCAAGACCGCAGATAGTAAGCAGTACTGAGTTACTGAGTATAGTACGTTCCAGATATATGTTCGCGTTTTCCAGTGACGAAAGAGCTTTCAATATTGAATCATATTTTCGCACAGGTACTGTCCGTTTGCTTACGTCGCATCCCGATTTCCCCCACCTGCTTCTGCTCGCCCCTCTGTAATAGCTGGGCTTTCTTAGCTCTTTTCTGAAAACATTAATTTCTCTTAGAAATTGGAAGTTTACGTAATATTATACAGCTGTTTAATTTAACTTAAATAAAAGGGCCTCGTTAAGTAATTAACTGTCACATGATTTCCTCCCTTTCTACAATCCTGCGGCATAACCACTTGGACGGACAGTAGATAGCATGTCTGAGTAATTTTATATTTTAGGGTCGGGCAGAAGTGAAGATTGAATTTACAGTACGTAGAGTAGGTACAGAATTATTTCAACATGAGTTATTAGTACGAAGGACGAAACTGGCAACTGGAATTATATGCAGTAGTCTATAGTGCGATAATATGCACAAAAGAACTGAAGCCTGTATCGAAATGAACGGCCACCATTTTCAAAATTGTGTTTAAATATTCATATTATGATTATTTTTCAATTTAACTTCTTTCTCTATATTGTACGCTAATGTGCTGTAGAGAGTATAATATACACTGCATAATGAATACGTTCGTATGGATAACTCACTTCGTGAGTAAAAACACTTATTCTTAATACAGTACTGTACTTTGATTAAAGAAAAACCTAATGAAAATTATCGAACTCAAAATTGCGATATTTCCTAGTTTACGTAAATGGATGAACTACTTTTCTTCCTTCCTATACCTAGTAGAGTGATTTGTGTTTTACGCCAGTATCATCGAACTCCAGTCATGGAGGGGGGAGCAAGCGGTGTTTCCGGTTCTCTAAAGTTATAGACAGATTAATATTAAATATATTAGTAAAAATAAAATGATGTCCCTGTATTACTTGCTATATGTTTCCATTGAATTATGGTAATAACTTCATTTAAACTCTTGTTTTCTATGGTTTTAGTAAATGGCGCTTGGCCCACTATGGTTCTGCACCCTTCATTTAATGTGTCCTGTTTGGAACATTGGTCCGTGAGAGTAATTTTATTGTTGAACAGACATTATTTGTGTAATATAAGAAAAGAACGGATCTGATTGGTAGCATTCCTGCGTAACAGAATTCCGCGCAGTCTGAAGGCATTTGCAAAAAGTTTGATGGGAGGGAGCAGTTTGTGGAACTCTTTAATATTAATATCTGCCTCGGTTGATATGTAATATTCCTCCAACTGCTTCATAATTGAAGTGAAACACTCGACGTGATTTTTAATTCCTTTTAATAACGTTTCCCTAGAGTCGGAATTCGTTCTCCGTGTAAGAACGATAGATTAAAATGACCCTTTCTCTATTATTTTCAACTTGCTGAGAGTTGAGTCCAAACTTTGGAAATAACTCTATCGATAAAAATAAGTTTCATCAATTCTATTAAATTTAATCACGTTCAACTCCCCAACACCTCCTCAGTTATAATGTCTAATTCATTTCAAATGCCAGCTTTCCTGCCACACGATTGCGTACTAAAGTAAATGTATTGATGAAGTTGACATGTATGGTGAAGACGCAGTATTGTAAATGAAATTTTTGATACATAATTCAATTTAATTACATTACACATTTTCTGATCGATTACTGCGTATTTTATGCGTATAAAGCTTTGTACATTATGGTTGTGAAACTTGGACTCTCACTCTGAGAGAGGAACAGAGATTAAGGGTGTTTGAGAATAAGGTTCTTGTGAAAATATTTGTGGCTAAGAGTGATGAACTTACAGGAGAATGGAGAAAGTTACAACCAGAACTGCACGCATTGCATTCTACACCTTAGGAACATTAAATCCAGACATTTGAGATGGGAAGGACATGTAGCACGTATGGGAAAATCCAGAAATACATGTAGAGTGTTAGTTGGGAGGCCGGAGAGAAAAATACCTTTGGGGAAGCCGAGACGTAGATGGGAGGATAATATTAAAATGGAATTGAGGGAGATGGGATATCATTGTAGAGACTGGATTAATCTTGTTCAGGATAGGGAACAATGATGGGCTTATGTGAGGGCGACAATGAACCTCCGGGTTCCTTAAAAGCCATAAGTATGTGTGTGTGTGTGTGTATATATATATATATATATATATATATATATATATATATATATATATATATATATATATATATATATATATATATATATATATACACACACAAAGTGAGTGAGGAGTCATAAGTATGTTTGGAAAACTCGTGAACGGGCTCCAGGATCAAAAATAAGAACAATTGCTTATAGGAAAATTTGACGGAAAGTGCTTATTTATTGGAGAAATCGTCATACTTTCTTTTTGTTCTTTTTTTCTCACAAGTACGTTTGGGAACTTGTCTTTTAACGTTTAAGAAAGATACTCATTGTGTCCCCCTCCATTGTTCACACATGCCTGAGCATGACGTACACACGACTGGCGAGTTCGCTCAAACACCATGTTGTCATCAAGGATCAATTGGCACACATTTTCAACACGTTGAAATAGCTCCTCTGCATCATTCACTGGTGTTGCATAGATAACAGCCTTCAAGTGACCCCTAAGGTAAAACTCTAATGGGGTGAGGTCGGGTGATCTGGGTGGTCAAGAAACGGAACCACCGCTTCCAATCAAAACAAAAACAATGTATTACTGTCTTCTCACTGTGTTGTTTGTAAACAAACACTGGTACAAAATATTTTTATTGGGTTATTTTACGACGCTGTATCAACATCTAGATTATTTAGCGTCTGAATGATATGAAGGTGATAATGCCGGTGAAATGAGTCCGGGGTCCAGCACCGAAATTTACCCAGCATTTGATCGTATTGGGTTGAGGGAAAACCCCGGAATAAACCTCAACCAGGTAACTTGCCCCGACCGGGATTCGAACCCGGGCACCTGGTTTCGCAGCCAGACGCGCTGACCGTTACACCACAGGTGTGGACGGTACAAAATCAAAACAAAAGACACAATAATATGATCTGATACTTATGAAAACAAAAGGCACTAGTACTCCAATAAATAAGCATTTTCCGTCAAATTTTCTTATAAATAATTGTTTTTATTTTTGATCCAGGAGCACGCTCACAGGTTTTCCAAACATACTTATGACTCACTCTGTATATATTATATAATGTGTGTGCAATGTATTATCCCAACAGCTTATGTAATCCCCTTTTGGTTCCTTACAAATATGTTTACAGCAGTTACATATAGCATTTATAGGAGTTTACTTTGCCCAATTTTAGACAGAAATCAACAAATTTTTGTTTGTAAGCTAATCGTGCAAAATTTTCCCTAGGAACAGTAAACAGAAGGCATGTACATTTGCCACTTTTTGTGACATCATACGTTAAAGTTGATATGAGTGCTGTGCGTTTATACGAGTCATTTTGTTGACTCTCTTTCTAGCAAAAAGTGATAGAATTAATTTTATTCTCTTTTTTATTTCCAGTGGGATAGGTTCTATGTGTGGAAAAGAATATTTATCCTCTGAACTTTTAGTATAACAACTGGAAACAAATCAGAAACAGTTCCAGCTGTTACAATAGTAATACCACCTGTTTATCTTCTTCGGTTATTTATACAGGGACATCATTTTATTTTTACTTCAATCTTTTGTACCTGAGTTTTTGAATGTACTTCACTTCCACCCCTTCTACTTATGAAGTTCAACCGTCTTCCACACAGATCGAAGACCGCATATACAGTCATAGTAGCCTTACCGTCACAGTACGTTCCAAAAATATGTTCGCGTTTTCCAATGACGAAAGAGCTTCCAATATTGCATTATTTTCGCATAGGTACTGTCGTCCATTTGCCTACGTCGCATTCCGGTTTTCCCCACCAGCTTCTACTCGCCTCTCTGTAAAGTCTAGTGGCTGGGCTGTCTTAGCTCTTTTCTGAGAACATTAATTTCTGTTAGGAATTGGACATCTACGCAATATTATACCCATACAACTGTTTAAAATAACTTAAATAAAAGGGCCTCGTTAAGTAATTAACTGTCACGTGATTTCCCTCCTTTCTACGATCCTGCGATGTAACCACTTGGACGGACAGTAGATAGCATGTCTGAGTAATTTTATCTTTTCGGATCGAGCAGAAGTGAAGATTGAATTTACAGTACGTAAGCTACTCTTTTACAGAGTAGGTACAGAATTATTTTAACATGAGTGGCTAGTACGAAGGACGAAACTGGTAATTGGAATGACATACATTAGAACTGAAACCTGTATCGAAATGAACAGCCACCATTTTGAAAAATGTGTTTAAATATCCATATTATGATTATTTTTCAATTGAACTTCATTCTCTATAGTGTAAGCTAATGTTCTATAGACAGTATAATATACACTGCATAACGAATACGTCCGTATGGACAGCTCAGTTCGTGAGTAAAAACACTCATTGTTAATACTGTACTGTATTCTGATTAAACAAAAACCTAAAGAAAATTATCAAACTCGAAAGCGTGATATTTCATAGTTTACGTAAATGGATGAATTACTTTTCTTCCCTCCTATACCTAGTAAAGTGATTTGTTTGTATATTACGCCATCGAACTCCAGTCGTGGAAGGGGATAGCAACCGTTGATTCAAAGGTATAGCCAGGTTAATATCAGAAATGTTAGTAAAAATAAAATGATGTCCCTGTATATTTATTACATGAAGACATGCTTTGTTTTAGGTGGATTTTAAATCATTCATTGAACGAGATTACAACAACTGCGGTATTACTTAGGGTCGTTGGAATTCGTGTCGAAGAAATTATATTGGGCGAGAAGAGTCCGAACGTTAGCCATAGGATTACGTGACACTCACCTCAAATTTGGACGGAACCTCGGAAATATCCCAACGAGGCTATTGGCCCAATGGGGATTAGAACGCACGCTCAAGCGCAAAATCAAATCTCAACTTACGCTGCGGTGCTAATAATAATAATAATAATAATAATAATAATAATAATAATAATAATAATAATAATAATAAGCATAAGCATAAGCATAAGATTTATAATTGGCTGGTTGATCATATATTGTGTAGACTAAATAATTTTTATTTATTTTCATTTTTGGATTGTAATATCTATTTTGTGCGAGATCGTGCGTATTTGCTTGCTTTCCGCACAAAACCAATACGCGGTAAGTGTGAAATACCACATTCATTATTCCCAACGTAACACACATAACAATTTCCCTCTTCTTACTGCTTAAGTGACACATTCATTTTACTGCTTTAGGCTTTTAACATATGATTTTTAGAGACGTTTAACATAGTAATAATTATAAATTGGAAACTTACCACTGCAATTTCACCTAAATTGTACTGTTAATTATTGTTTTTAAATATTTGCAAAAAATTAAGTAAACTCTACTACTTCACTAAAGTTGTTGCATTCGTGATGCAAGTAACATAAAGGAAGCCGTAAAAAATCAACAAGATTCCAGATGCCGATGTTATTACTGCAATATGTTGTATAAATAATGTTAAAATATTAAAATGAAAAATAAATCATTACATAACCTTACCGTTGTTTTAAGTTCGCATTTATAGACTGGGGGGGGGGGGAGACAGACGTATATCTCGGCCTGCTGCAATATAGTAAAGACAGAAAACATTTTATAGCAACAATGTTGAAGAGAGATATTTTTGTTTTCCAAAATTGCCGTCATTGAACAGAAATCAAGATGGAGATTTCATTGCAACTAATTAGAAATTCGTCTTTCAGGTATGTAATAAACGATCTTCGCACAAAATAATATACGATACACGAGCGGTATGTTGTTTTCATGTTCTTGGAAATTAAAAAAGCTCAAACACGTTTCGCTTTTTCAATCTTTTCCTCGAACATGAAAACATCAACATACCGCTCTTGTAACGCATATTACTATTAACCGACTCTGTATATTGCAATAGTGTACTGCTATACGAATATCAACTATGAACTATGAAATATGTAACATAAACATAGCATGTAGTATTGCAAATCTTGTATGCAATGGAACATGCTGTTTTAGCACAATAAAGAAAAAATAATATTAATAATAATAATAATA
Organism: Periplaneta americana; assembly: GCF_040183065.1. Lineage (NCBI taxonomy): Eukaryota > Metazoa > Arthropoda > Insecta > Blattodea > Blattidae > Periplaneta > Periplaneta americana. Next base: position 22,522,239 of record NC_091126.1, read on the forward strand.
ATAATAATAATAATAATAATAATAATAATAATAATAATAATAATGGAATACACTTTGAACAGATCTTGTAAAAAACAGTAAAACGCCTCAGTATAATACTTTGGTACGAACGGGTATATTCCAATAATGACAAATGGTCTAATGGTATTTTAGTTGTTCTGATGTTACAATACTAATTAAGTAATAGGAATTGAATGTGATAGAAATCGCACCATAACATATCTGTGTTTCATGTTCCACTTCAAAAGAGTTCGTCTCAGAAGCGATGTCGCATTTTAAGCTAAGTTATTTATATTACCTGTTGCTAATAGATGCAGGTTTCATCACCTAGCATTTCACAAATTCCTATTACATACTTATTTATTTACTTTTTATTTTTTATTTTCTTCTTCCTTCCTCTGTTTATTTATTCTTTTCCTTCTTTCTCTCTCTTTCTGTCTTTTGATCTTTTTTCTTCCTTTTATCTTTCTTTCTTCCTTTCTCTCTCATTCTTTCTCCTTCTTTTCCTCTTACTTTCTTCCTCTGTATCTTCCTTATTTATCTCTCATTTATTACTTTCTCTTTCCCTCTATTTCTTCATTTCTTTCTCTATTTTTCTTTCTTACTTTCTCTTTTTAATTCTTTCACTCTTTTGCTCTTACAGGCTTTCTTTATATCTTACTTTCTCTCCCTCTCTATTTCTTCATTTCTTTCTTTCTCTCTTTCTTTATTTCTTTCTCTCTTTTCCACTTTCTTTCTCTCTCTCTCACTCCCACTTTCTTTATCTATATTACTTTATTTCATTTATTTCTTCCTCTTTTTGTCTTACTTTCTCCCGTTTTTCTTTGTTTCTCTTTCTGTCGTTCTTTCTCTCTCCCTTTCATTCTTTCTTTCCCTCTTTCTTTTTCCTTTCTTTCTTTCTCCCTTACATTTCTTTCTTTCTTTCCTTCTTTCTTTCTTTCCCTTTATCTTTCTTTCTTACTCTATTTCTTTCTTTCTTACTCTAGTTCTTTCTTTCTCTATGGCTTTCTTTCTTACTCTATTTCTTTCTTTTTCTTTCTCTCTTTTGTTGTTTCTTTCTATATATCTTTCTTTCTCTCTGTATTTCTTCCTTTCTTTCTTTTTTCTCTTTTTCTCTTTCTTTCTCTTTTTTCTTTCTCTCTATTTTTTCTTTTTATCGTCCTCCATTTCCGTCTCTTTCTCTCTTTCTTCCTCTCTTTCTTTCTCGCTTAGTTTCTTTCTGTCTTACTCTCCATCTTCCTATCTCTTTCTTTCTCGCTATCTTTCTTCTTTTCCCTTTCTTTCTCTCTTTTCTCTTATTTTCTTTTTCTCTCTTTCTTCCTTTTTCTCTTTCTTTCTTTCTCTCTTCTCTCTCTCTTTGTATTTTTCTTTCTCCATTTATTTATTTCTCTCTTGTTTATTTCTTCCTTTTTCGTTCTTTCTTTCTCTGTCTCATCCTCTCTTTCTTTCGCTCTTTCCTTCCGTCCTTCTTTCTTTCTTTATTTTGTGTCTCTCTTTCTCTCCTTATTTCACTCTTTTTTCTTTATTTCTTCCATTCGTGCTTTCTTTCTTTCTTTCTTTCTTTGTGTTTCTTTTTCTCTCTTTATTTCGCTCTTTCTTCCTTTATTTTTTCTTTCCTTATCTCTGTTTTTATTTCTTTCTTTCTGCTTTTATTTCTCTCTGTCTCTTTATACTCTCTTTCTATGTTTTTCTTATTCTTTCTCTATCTTCTTTCCTTTCTCTCTCTTTCTTTCTTCTTTTCTTTCTCTTTCAGAAAATTAGAAAATCTTAAAATTTAAAATCTGGAATGTGATACTTAGATCACGTAACTACCGCCTGACCTCTCTAAATGACACTAAAATCATTTATGAAAGTACAATCAAAACTATATCTTTGTCAGAAGATGGCTTCTCGTCGAAGAGGAGGCCAGATAAATAGACGTGGACACAGTATTCTTCGCTCAGTAAAATTTTTCTGACGTTATAATTGCAAAATTTGAAAATTACTTTCAGGTAATAATCTTAACCAGCAACAGTGGTTTCAAGTTGATGTGAATACGGATTGAAATATTAACAAAATCAATTAGTCATCAGCAACGATTAGATCAAGATGGCGGTTTAATTTTATTGCACATGGAATGAATACGTCAGACCATGATTACGCTAATGAACAAGTAATTTTGGTCGAAGGTTGATTTTCGGCTGAATGAGTGATCGCATAATACGCATCATGTACTAATACCTGCAAAACGTTACCACCCACCCCCATTAGCGCAGAGCCTGAATAATTCTGATGCGGTATTAGGCTTGGATCCCACATTATAAAATCACTCGCTCATATGCGGGTATCACGATACAAACTGTGCTGTCGGAGGCATTTACTGCACATCACGTTATGCTTTTCCATTAACAGATTGGATATACACGGTATATGTTTATTTCATTTAAGTGGCTATTATTTAACGAGGATTATCATTTCAAAATATGGGACACAATTACATGAAAATAAAAGAAGCGAGGGGAGCAGACTTTTCAATCTATCATACTTTCCAGTTGCCCTTGCCTACGGAATTATAATTACATAAGTTTTGGCCTCATTTACACTCTATTCTTAACCCCAGAATGATATCGTCATTGGGCAGTAGGCCTACTGTACTGCTCTTAATAGTTTCACTTGTTTAAGTTTCTTTCTTGTTTCCAATTTTTATTTTAATGACAAACTTACATGAAATATAAAAATCATATAGATCTAACTACAAGAAACGAATAAATTTTTTGAATTAAATTTTATGTCCTTTCTTTAGTTTCATTTGTTTTTTGTTTATAATTTCTATTTATATGGAAATAAATTTAAATGAAACAAGAAATCACTACACAAGAAAATTTTTCAGATTACAATTTTATTGCTTTCTTTAATTTTATTTATTTGGTTCGTTTTTTGTTCGAATAATTTTTATTTACATGAAAATCAACGGATTTTTATGAATCTTCGTTCTAGCGACAGCCCTGGAATGCACCCACTTATCTACAGTTACAGTGGAAGCTCTTAAGTTGGACAGAAATCAAGTTCGACATCTTATAGTTCGACTGCTTACGCAGGAGATTTAGACATGCCCCTTTAGGGACACTGAGAAATATAGGTTTGCCATTTGAATGGGAATTGGTTCTGTCTCTTGTGGTGATATTTTTGTTAAAGGAAAACAATATTTTATTGATTAGGACATCCATATTGATCACTGATTCTAAAGTAATGAACTCTTCTTTTTCTAATTGAGAATTGTGCCGTTTTTGAGACGGAACTGTTGAAACCCACTGTGGTACTAGAAGCGCATACACAAGTCTCGGGGCGGGCAGGAAATGCAAGTACAGTACTGTATTCGTTGATGGATAACCAATAAAAAATTTTGTATTCATTTCACCTGCCACACCCACTACCCTTATTGGACTGAACTTTCAATTCTGTTCTGTCGAACTTAGGAGAGTCCACTGTATGTTTGATGCGTGATAAAACATATTATGGTGACCATTATCGTGCTACTATGCCTAACTAATCAACTACATTTGATTTGATAAAGATACGCTAGGGCAGCGTGGACAGGAAGAAAAACCTTTCACCGTAAGAAAAGTCTGGGAAATTTTGCTCCAAAATTCGATTGGAGTTTTATTACTACATTTTCAGCATGGAAATCCTCGTCAGCTTCAATTAGTTCAGGTGTTTTAGTTGAATTTCGTACACTTTCCTTTCTTTCCTTTTCTTCGGTAGCTGAATGCGTAGTGAGAAAGAATGATGCTGAAACTGATCAGGATAATATGCAGAGACTAAGAGGAAGGATGAAAAGAGGAAAGAATGGATATTGGGTTTGCATGAAAGATCCGACCTTGGGCAGAACGCGATGAATGAATGAACATTCAGTTGAATTTCTGAACACACACATTTTCGATACAATCATGAACACACTCCACTATAACAGGAAACCAGAAGATAGTGCTGAAACTCACTAGGATTCAGAAGATAGTGAAACTAACATCGAAACTAGTCAATGAGGTAAAATAACACCATAATTTAAAATGTTAGCACAGTGAAGTCTTTATTTATTTATTTATTTATTTATTTATTTATTTATTTATTTATTTATTTATTTATTTATTTAATTTCAATTAAATAAGTTAATACTTAATCAGTGTGTATTTTATGACTTATTAGTCGGCCTAGGTAGTGTGATCCGTGCTTAAATGCGACAGGCTCATGTCAGAAGATTTACTGGCATGTAAAAGAACACCTGCGAGACAAAATTCCGGCACACCGACGACGCTGATACAACATCGGCAGTTGCGAGCGTCGTTAAATAAAATATAATTTATTAATTATGACTGTTATTAAATCTTATAATGATAGTTTCTTCTGAAATGACAAATCTCAGACATCATCTCTTCAATATACTATTGCCTTTTTGTAGAATCAGTGAAAAAATAAAGGGGAAATAAAAGAAGAAACATTTAAAAGTCACGACAATTCGCGTCTTTGCTAGGGAAGTTCGAGCTAAGAGGAAGTGTCTGTGTTGACTCCAAGCCTGTTGGCCACTTGTCCCAATCCTGTTTTCTCTGTTCCATTTGAAGGAACATAAGAGAATTTTGAAACGAAAAATTCGGAAGTGGACGCAGATAATAGCTTCCGCATGAGGAGGGAAATTATTAAGTTTTCTTGGCTCTTGTACTCGATTGCGTCACTTACCTTCATAGCTTATTGGAATTTCAAATCAATGCTAGTCACTCATATTACCTGCGTAACACACCGACCAGTTATAGCCTACATGACTTTATGCTCGACCATGCCGAAATATAGTAATTATACACCTTGTAGCAGCCCTTTAATGGACCTCATTAAAGTACACCTATTCATTAAAGTTCAGGTGTTCCACCAATCAGAAAATACCATCGTAGCAATATGAAAGCGCAAGTATCGATTATTCTCGGATATGCAATCGAAAGACAACTAGTTCTGTTACTATAATAATTAGCGTCAATTGTAAATAATATTCAAATAAATTCAATTTGTTATCTCGTTTTTCAATGTCTAATTCAATTTCAAGGTTATATCAAAATTAATGTTTATTTTACTCTCTAGATTATATCAAGGTCAATGTCGACATTTGTTTCTCGAAAAAAATCAATACTTTCGCGTCTGCGCACATCTCACAATTTACGAGGTATTGCACAAGATCAGTTCCGCTCCTCAGTCAGATAAGAATAACATGAATACTTATGAATAATTTCAAGTTAGAAATATGGTCGAGCATAAAAAGTCGTATGAAACTTGACTATAAGACTCGCGTCTTAATTACTACCACTACCACTACAAACACTCGTGATGCCACACTTCGACTACTGCGATATTATATTAAGTGACCTAAATGCAAATTTGAGCAGCAGGCTACAACGTGTGCATAATGCTTGCGTCCGTTATATTTGTAATATTCGTAAGTATGATCATGTTTCCCGTCTTTCCAAACTCTGTCTTGGCTAAGGCTAAGCGATCGGCGAGCCCTGCATTCTCTTGTTCTCTTATTTCAAATTCTGCGCACCGCTACCCCAATCTATTTGGCTTCTCGTTTTCAAAACTTATCCGCATATCATCAGCTAAGTACAAGATCTCATCATAACAATTTACTCATTATACCCTACCACAAGACATCTTTATATTCTTCATCTTATATAGTTTCAGTTGCTAGAAATTGGAACTCGCTACCGAGTGATGTAAGGGGTTGTTGAACAATAACTTAATTTAGGTCAAAATTACATAAATTCTTACTTAACAAATTAATTGCTGATTAATACTTATTACTTATAATGAAACTAACATCTGTTCATTATTATTATTATCGTTAATTTCTCTAAATAGATTTACAAAACCTCTAATGGCAATTACATTAATATTCTCATTATAAAAATATATTTTAGATTTGTATATATTTTTTTCTCCCTGTAACATAGTTCTAGTAAGCTTATATTAAATTAATTTTCACCATTTTACTAGCTAGCTTAAATTAATTGTAATTGATTGAATTAAATTAGCTCATAAATTAAGTTACTACTTTACTTTATAAATTTATCTAAATTTAAATAAATATGTAGTCTAGTAGTCGTTAAAAATTAACTGAAGAATATTGCTGGAGAACCTTTTAAGTGTAATGTAAATATTCGTAATTTAAATATGTATTGTATTGATTAAGGCTGGTTGAGTGGAAGAGAAGGCGTTATGGCCTTAACTCTGCCAGCGAAAATAAAACATTATTATTATTATTATTATTATTATTATTATTATTATTATTATTATTATTATTATTATTATTATTATTATTATTATTACCATTATAGGCTCGTTGCATAATGTACTATTATTAAATGTTGCAATTCTGGAGGTTGTTTTCGAGTTTTTGTGTCGTGCATATTGGATAATGAGATTTATATTTAACGAACTCCTACAGCTCTTCCTCTCTTCTCCTCCAAAAAGGAAGTTGACTGCATAGATTTCAGCATACGTCATTTCCAAACTGAAGAGCCTCCCCTTGGCGGCTGTCTGTGACTGTTTATTCAACACGTTTTCATCCAGCTCCATATCCGGAAGCTGTCTCCAGCAACTGTAACCTGAGAGCTGACAGCAATCCTCTGGTGGAAGCAGCTTTAATTGGAAATACAGTTGCAAGGATACTGACAGGCGGACGAAAGGTCGCGGGCTCCGTGCCGATCACTGGAAAGATTCTTACACCATCACTCCCACATTAAGCCCTACTTATCTTAGCTGACCTTGTATGAAACTTTTCAAACTTGACGCATTACCTTTCTTTCTTCCTTTCTTTCTTTCTTTCTTTCTTTCTTTCTTTCTTTCTTTCTTTCTCGCTATAAATATTTTAAAGATGACAAAATATTTAAAAATTCTTTTGCCCCTGCAGTAGCTCAGTGATAGGACGCGGATTTGTTCCACGAATTGTGGTGAGATTCTTAGCGGTTATTGGACTGATAATTGTTGCGAACTATACTTGTTTTTTTGAAAGATGGGACATGACAGGAGCGTTGCGATCGGAAAAACAACTGAATGTCACATAGCGTGGTAGGTCTGTTGCTATGGTAACAACGGCTGAGTTGCCAAACTTACCTTTCCCACGTGGCGAGTGCTTAATAGATCTCTTGGTGACATTTATTATGCATACAATGTTAACATTGGTACGTTTCGTCTTTGATTCTTTGTCGATTTTTGTATTATTTTTTTACCTTCGCGTCAATTGTCAATTAATGTTTTAACGTCAGTCATCTTAACGTCAATTGCTAGCTTCCATCAGCTGTCAGCGTGGTAGTCCACATTGGCAACACAGCACTGTAGTTCCAAACTCGGCCGCTTAACTGTCATGTTCCATCTTAAAAAAAAAAAAAACAAGTATTCTGTAGAGTCGTGCACAACCTGTTACGGAAAGTAGAAATTATGTATTGCCATTGAACGCCTGGCGCTGTAGTTAGTATGCAAAACTCTTCCGGGAAGAAGTGTTTCTGTGTTCGGTTTAACGAAATATTCGAGTCGTTTCTCACTCTTTGTGGATGGACGGCAAAAACAGACCACATTGAGCCATGCTGGAGTTGCAAGGACGCGATTATCATCGTGTAGGGCTACTATTGCCAAAATAACTTACTATTATGACAAGTGTTGTATTGCATGTTTCCACGTATTCACATTTTTTTATGTTCTAATGATATTCAACTTATTTTATATTTTTGTTTTCATATTTTCCGATAATGTTATATCTCTAATGTGATAAGTTGAGCTATATATAATCTTAATTTTCCTTATTGTGTGTACTTAGAAATATTGTATTCACTGTATACTTTGTACTGCACTATTTTATTACTATTATTATTATTATTATTATTATTATTATTATTATCATAATCATAATTACTATTCTTATTATTATTGTTATTATTATTATTATTATGAATAATTGTCTTTTTTTCTTTGTATGCCTCATTTATTTTGACCTGCTGTACACATATTATTATGCTTTTTTCTTTCTTTCTGTATGTTATATATTATGTCTGATTTCTTCTTATTTGTTGTTTATATTTTATTATTATTATTATTATCTTATTTAGTTTTGTGTGTAAAATTGTAGTGTAATTTGTAAATTTGTAGTGTTTTTGTAACGCAGTCTTTACTCCTGGTTGAGTATTAGAGAAGGCCGTATGGCCTTAACTCTGCCAGGTTAAATAAATCATTATTATTATTATTATTATTATTATTATTATTATTATTATTATTATTATTATTTAATTGATAATATTCTTATTCTCTCACTACAATCGATCGATCAATCAATCAATCATCCATGAATTCAGTGACTCACTGATTGGTTCATTCATTGATTAAGTCCACACCTGTGGAGTAACGGTTAGCGCGTCTGGCCGCGAAACCAAGTGGCTCGGGTTCGATTCTTGGTCTGGGCAAGTTACCTGCTTGAGGTTTTTCCGGGCTTTTCCCTCAACTCAATATGAGCAAATGCTGGGTAACTTTCGATGCTGGACCCCGGACTTATTTCACCGGCATTATCCCCTTCATTTCATTCAGACGATAAATAACCTAAGATGTTGATACAGCATCGTAAAAATCCTACAAAAAACTTACTATTATTACAACTATTATTAACTTAGCCCACTATACTACTACTAACTTATTGTTATTACAACTTTTATGAACTTACTACTTTACTATTGCTAACTTACTACTGTTACTGCTACTAATTTACTACTAATACTACTATCAACTTCTATTACTACTGACTTACTACTATTACAACTATTATTAAGTTAATACTTTTACTACTACTAACTTACTACTATTACTACTACTAACTTACTGTTATTACAACTATTATTAACTTACTATTTCACTATTGCTAACTTACTACTGTTACTGCTACTAATTTACTACTATTACTACTAATTAATATTACTACTATCAACTTACTACTATTACTACTAACTTACTACTATTACAACTATTATTAACTTACTACTTCACTATTGCTAACTTGCTACTGTTACTACTACTAACTTACTGTTATTACAACTATTATTAACTTACTATTTCACTATTGCTAACTTACTACTGTTACTGCTACTAATTTACTACTATTACTACTAATTAATATTACTACTATCAACTTACTACTATTACTACTATCTTACTACTATTACAACTATTATTAACTTACTACTTCACTATTGCTAACTTGCTACTGTTACTACTACTAACTTACTACTATTACTATTACTACTATCAACTTACTACTATTACTACTAACTTACTACTATTACAACTATTATTAACTTAATACTTTTACAACTACTAACTTAATACTTTCAATACTATTCCTACTACTAACTTACTACTATTACAACTATTATTAACTTACTACTTCACTATTGCTAACTTGCTACTGTTACTATTACTAACTTACTACTATTACTATTACTACTATCAACTTACTACTATTACTACTAACTTACTACTATTACAACTATTATTAACTTAATACTTTTACTACTACTAACTTATTACTTTCAATACTATTCCTACTACTAACTTACTACTATTACAACTATTATTAACTTAATACTTTTACTACTACTAACTTATTACTTTCAATACTATTCCTACTACTAACTTACTACTATGACAACTATTATTAACTTAATACTTTTACTACTACTAACTTACTACTATTACTATTACTGCTATCAACTTACTACTATTACAACTATTATTAACTTAATACTTTTACTACTACTAACTTATTACTTTCAATACTATTCCTACTACTAACTTACTACTATGACAACTATTATTAACTTAATACTTTTACTACTACTAACTTACTACTATTACTATTACTGCTATCAACTTACTACTATTACAACTATTATTAACTTAATACTTTTACTACTACTAACTTACTACTTTCACTACTATTAGTACTAGTAACTTACTGTTATTACAATTGTTATTAACTTACTACTTTACTATTGCTAACTTACTACTGTTACTACTACTAACTTACTACTATTAATACTACTAACTTACAATTATTACAACTATTACTAACTTACTACTTTTATCACTGCTAACTTACTATTGTTACTACTTACTTGCTACTATTACAACTATTATTAACTTAATACTTTTATTATTACTTACTACTATTACTACTAATTTACTATTACTACTTACTACTACTTTTAACTTGCTGCTATGACTGCTAACTTATTACTGTACCGATTTATTACTTTTAACTTTTGCTACTAGTAGTAACCTATCACTACTGTACTAACTTACTACTATTAGCTTCTACTATTACTAGTAACTTACTGCTACTACTGCTGTAGAGCCTGATTGTTAACTACTTCCAGGCTTATCATTTCCCTCACGTCTAGAACAGACAACAAAATATATTCAGCCTGAGGACGTCTCGCTCTAATGATGATATAACGCGAGGCGATGTACTACGTTCATACCTGTCAGTCGACAACTAAATGAAGTACGATTGTACATCACTGACGTATCGATTGTGTAACATTTAAAATGTCGATTTCAAGCTGTACAATTTTACGATGAAAGAGTAATGGAACGGAGAAAAATTCTCTCAGACGCCGGGATTTGAACCCGGGTTTTCAGCTCTACGTGCTGATGCTTTATCCACTAAGCCACACCGGATACAACACCCAAGAGTTGGAGCTTAATCTGAGACGATTCTGTCCGACGCCGGTGTTGTATCCGGTGTGGCTTAGTGGATAAAGCATCAGCACGTAGAGCTGAAAACCCGGGTTCAAATCCCGGCGTCGGAGAGAAATTTTCTCCGTTCCATTACTCTTTCATCGTATGATGACGCAGAATAACTGCATGGAAATATCATATATACTTCAGTACATTAAAATAATATAATATGATATGCGTAAATCACTTCGTGATTTAAGACGGCGCTTATTCCGTCGGATCCCGGCCAACTAGTCACTCATAACGAGTGCACCTCAGCACATGTGTGGACTTCGTTCCTACGTTAATAGACATCTAAGACGTAGTGCAGAGGGCAGCCACTAGAGGGAACCCAAGAGTTGGAATTAAATCTGAGACGATTCTGTCCGACGCCGGTGTTGTATCCGGTATGGCTTAGTGGATAAAGCATCAGCACGTAGAGCTGAAAACCCGGGTTCAAATCCCGGCGTCGGAGAGAATTTTTCTCCGTTCCATTACTCTTTCATCGTATGATGACGCAGAATATCTGCATGGAAATATCATATGTACTTCGGTACATTAAAATAATATATATGATATGCGTAAATCACTTCGTGATTTAAGACGACGCTTATTCCGTCGGATCCCGGCCAACTAGTCACTCATAACGAGTGCACCTCAGCACATGTGTGGACTTCGTTCCTACGTTCATAGATATCTATGACGTAGTGCAGAGGGCAGCCACTAGAGGGAACCCAAGAGTTGGAGCTTAATCTGAGACGATTCTGTCCGACGCTGGTGTTGTATCCGGTGTGGCTTAGTGGATAAAGCATCAGCACGTAGAGCTGAAAACCCGGGTTCAAATCCCGGCGTCGGAGAGAATTTTCCTCCGTTCCATTACTCTTTCATCGTATGATGACGCAGAATATCTGCATGGAAATACCATATGTACTTCGGTACATTAAAATAATATGTACAATTTTATTCAACATACTTACTGTAGGTCGACCTGGTTGGCAAGTTGGTATAGCGCTGGCCTTCTATGCCCAAGGTTGCGGGTTCGATCCCGGGCCAGGTCGATGGCATTTAAGTGTGCTTAAATGCGACAGGCTCAAGTCAGTAGATTTACTGGCATGTAAAAGAACTCCTGCGGGACAAAATTCCGGCACATCCGGCGACGCTGATATAACCTCTGCAGTTGCGAGAGTCGTTAAATAAAACATAACATTTACTTACTGCATGTTCAATTAGATTAGCAGAATTTAATTTTTTGTTATTCGTCAGTTATGTATCAGATCGCTTTAATCACACAATCTTATTCTGGCATTCGGATTTCAAATTTTAGTTTAGAAACAACTGATATATTTTGTGAATTATGTGTAATTTATTTAATACTCCTATGATTTTATCAAAACGCACTAAAAACACACCCCGATCAAATTCTCAACACACAGATCAATTTCAGTACACACACACTATTTGACTCCACTTTTCAACACCTTTCAACAATCAAACGCACTCACATAACAGGCAGAGAAGTTCGAGATGAGTCCGAGATCTAGTAGGCTCTGAGGATGGCGTGATGAAGCACCGAAACAGAAGCCGCACAAACTTAGTCTACATAATTTAACACGAGCAAGTCCGCCAGTTAATCAATTAATTAAATCGTTTTTCCTTGATTGAAGTTCTGGCTGATAAGTATATCAATTTTATCAGGCGGTACAGCTCACTGGACGATATGAGCCAGAAGAAGAATAATTTAAGTGAGTGGCAGAATAACGGGACTAGCGCCAACTTGAGCAAAGCTAGAATTTTGAGTGGAACATTAAAATTTAGGCCTCTCTGTTGTGACGCATGGTCTGTTTCATCGAAAATTCGCGGCTTAAGCTGAAGTATTTTAAAATTGCCTCTCCTGCACAATTTGCTCATTGGCGCCTGACTCGTTGTTTGGCGCACGCCTCAATTATTTGTGTACATCTGAAATTTGAATAGTGTAATATGTTGCTAATCAACAATGTATGCAATGGAGGGGGAAAGAAATTAATCATCCTTCCCCATTATCTCCTAGCTTAGTTTCTTCATGAATGGTGCCTTGTGAGTTTCAGACCTATGTTAGGAGAGTTGACTAAACAACATAACCCTTTAACATGGGATTAAATACTATCAAATGTATAAACTTTGTTTTGAACAGTAATTTTAACATGTCTACCTAAGTTTTACTAAGAGCAATTTTTTTTTGCATTAACGCTGTTATTGAACTCAGGTCTTCAAATTTAGTTGGACACTCTGGGATTCGAATCCGGTTACCAGCGCAGAAGTTCTAACAGTACAGGCATGTCAATTGATGCCCATAGGAGCAAGCGCGCACTTTAGAGCTCTGGAGAGCCTGAGCACTTTACAGTGGAAAGGAAAGAGACAGACGAAAGAGGTAGTATATGCCGCTTGGTCGAGCTATATTCAGGGATGGCCAGCACTGATTCAATAGATGAAGGGAAGAGAACTTATTAAAACTGTATCCATGTTAATTTTTAGATTTGCCTGAGAAGTATAAGTGCATTATAAGAATATAAGTTTTAATTTTAATACTCATTTTTCACAAGTGTGATTTTTTTTTATTCAAAAGAAATATTTTCTCAACTTTTCGTATAGAAAAGTGAAATTTTCAGGTATAGGCCTATTTATTTAGCAGCCTTACAGAATGTTTTCGTAAATCTAATATACCGTATATACGTATTACTGAAGATAGTGTATTGAAAATTTTGAAAACATTCCCATGGAAATTGTTTGTAAGGAAATGAATTAACAAAGCAACTACTGTTACATCATAAGCAAAAGATACGTGCCCATGTGTTGTAAATGTGTCAGTTCTATAGCTTCAGCAGATTTCGAGAAAATAATTTAATATTCTGATGATAGGAATTTGCTCACAAATATCACCTTAAAAGCATAATGCGATAAGAGTTTTGTTATGTAACATTAGTTACACTTAAAACAGATACAGTACCTAGGTAAGTTTGCTTTGTACTGTAATATTGTTTTGATTAGTTTATTGATTACTTTTGTAAGGCTAAAGATACCATCAATATATAAATTCCAACTTATCATGTCATACTCAATCTCTTTCTTTGGAATATCACTTTCTTTATGAATGATGTGTTTCATTCACTTAATACAGTATAAATATACTACTATGGAATGTAAGTGAATATTCCTTCTTAACTCTCCATTATGTTATTAAGATTTAAAAAAACAAGTGAAATATTAAGACATCAGTGTTAGTACTTTTGTTTTACAGACAATATAGATAATATTAAACAGAAAGAAGCCATATAAAAATAACGACATAAAATTTCACGTTCCGTTTGACGTTTGTGCACCATTGTTTTCTTAATCCAACAGGTTGCTTATTCATATACACAACCCTTCCCCTTTCCATACTTAGCGCTTGCTGCCCGCGCACGACGCCAAGGTCAGAAAAATGCGCTTACTTTGACATCACTAATCTAACCGTTCGTCTAAAGGTGCTCCAGCATTATGGAACGTTCCACCGAACAAGTAGCAGCTGTTATCCACATTGTTGACTTCTGCGCCTGAGTAAGAATTACAGAATAATGAAGTATTGGGAATTTTTGGTTGAGTGTCCTATTTCGTGTTGTTTATATCTTATTTACTGTCAAATCACATTGAGTTGTCAGTACGATAGCCTATAATTGCACTGTTTTTCGACTTCAGTACAGGATCTACACATTGGTGACGAACTGTTACAAGAATAAATAAATGGCCCACAGTAATGCAATGGCACACACTCGCTGTTTACAAAACAGTTACAATGGAACAATGTCTCTCTTCTATACCCCTGTTATTTGTGCTGCGTTTGATCGATGTGTGTAGTGTGCGTGTGCGTGTGCGTATGCGATACCATGAGTAGAACAAAAAAAAATGACAGTAAAGATGACCTCTTTCAGTCGAGAGAGTACATTATGTATTTTGAACTCATTTTTGCCTTATATTCGAAAGCTTAACTCAGCTAAATGAATACGAACTCTAAAATGCGAAATGTTTTGTTGTTTCTGTGTAGAAATATTTGCACTGCACACATAGCAATTAGTTACATATTTTGTACATGGAAATATTTCAATATTATAAGTGCAGTATTATTTCGAGTGGTCCTCAGTGAGTACACGATTGCTACGCTGGCAATTCATCCGATGTTTGCGAGTTGAAGCAACGAAATCGAAAAATCGAAAGAGAATTTGGAGGACAAATTTAAAAGGTACGCAAAACGCGTCCTTGCAAGGGATTGGGGGCTGTACAAAACTATGTGAGCTCCAAGCCTGTTGGCCACTAGTCTCACTCCGGGTTACGCTGCTCCACTGAAGGAGCTCTAGAAAATTTTGAAGGGGAAGCCGAAATTGGACGTAACCTCTTAGGTACCACATACGCGAGGGGGACTGAGATTTGATCAAGTGATCACGGAACGGGGCGAGGAGGAATTGACTGGTGTTTGCCGTTAGGATGGCAAGACGCCCCCATCTGTTGTTCGATGACAAAGCATGTGAAGGCCGTCGGAAGAAGCGCCGTGAAATCTAATCTGCAATTTGAGAGGTCCCTGTCCTTTCAATTTGCGACTTATTGAGTGACCTCGTATATTTAATAGACTACTTATATTATCTGAACTAGGGCATACATCGTTTATAATAAGGGTGGAATATATATGGGGAAGGGCATATAGGTCCGTGGCCCATTTCTTATAGGGCTCATCCCGACATTTGTCTTACGCCTTAGGAAAACCACGGAATACCTTAGGCAGGATGAGTTGTCTCATATATAAGAGACTAGCCAATTTGGCTATTATGTAGGAGGTGATTGTTGTCATGAGCTTGTTGAATCGTCTCAATTTAGAGACCAGCCATTTGGCTATATGATGGCTCAATTTCGAAGAGGGGGGAGAGATGTAGTTGTTAATTAATTTAGACTAATTAGGGAGATTCATGAGGATATGAGTGCAGGTCCGTGGCCCATTTCTTTTAGGGCTCATCCCGACATTTGTCTTAGCGCCTTAGGAAAACCACGGAAAAACCTTAGGCAGGATGAGTTGTCTCAATATCAGAGACTAGCCTGTTGGCTCTTAGGTTGAATGACTCTATGAATCGATGGATATATACTAGCCATTTGGTTCTGTGATAGTTCCATCGATCAACAAAAGTAGATATTGTTAGGGAGGGATTTTGTTTAGCCCAGTTAAGACAAGGTCATTTTAAAGCGGTTGCACTATCCAAAGAGTCTCATGGAGTTGAGTCGTGGCTACCAAAACCTGGGAGTAACGCCAGCCTCCCTGTCCTCCTGTCTCAATAGTATAGCTAATGGACTTGTCTGGTGTCTCGCCGTAACCTAGGATCATACTGTACTGGCGGAGGCCAGATATGAGCGGGTTGGGGTTAGCACGAGCTTCCGCATACAGGTTCCTAGCCAGTCGAGCAATGAACTCGTCTATGGTTGGCAACTCTAGTTCATCATGGAACTTTCTTCTCGAGGCGACTCAGGGGAGATGGATAATGAGTCGAATCACCTGGTTTTGGATAACTTGGAGTTTACGGAGATGGGACACTGCCGCAAACCCCCATGCGGGTGCGGCATAGGTAATGACAGAGCGAATGAGGGCCTTATACATGGTAAGTCTTACCCTCAGGTTGTCAGGAGTTAAGGCCGCCAGAATGGGATAGTGTCTAACTATCAGCCCGTTGGCCTTACCAAGAAGGGATTGGATGTGATCTCGGAAGGTGAGATGAGTGTCCATAATGATCCCTAAATATTTAATTTGGTTCATCCACGGCATTTCTCGTCCAAAAAGTGTGGGTGGTGGTGGTATGTCTTCGAGCCTCGCTCTTAGTGAAAAGAGTATGGCCTGACATTTCTCTACATTGACCTTGATTCTCCAGTCGTGGAACCACGGCTGGAGGTGATCTAAGATCGACTGCAATCTACGGGACGCTAATCTATAGGTTTTGCCCATCGCCAAGAGGGCAGTGTCGTCTGCATAGATATACAGATGACTACTACTGCCGTGGATATAGCGAAACGGGAGCACGGCCGGCGATCATGGATTTTAACAGGCGTGTCTTCTTCCGAGGCGAATGTGCATCTGTGCATCTGTGGTAGACTTGTGCGCACTGGTTACGAAAAATAGAAATTATATATTGGTATTGAGCGCCTGGCGCTGTAGTTCATATGCAAAGCTCTTTCTTCTCGCGGAGTGCCTCGGTGTTCGGTTTAACAAAAATTCGAATTGTTTCTCACTCTTTGTGGCTGGATGGAAAGGACAGACAACACTGAGCCATGCAGGAGTACCAAGAAACCTTACAAGGACGCTATTATCATCGTATAGGCCTACCATTTAATTGTAATTCTTTCTGTCTCACTACATTCAACCAATCGTCCATTGATTCATTGATTCACTGATTGGTTCATTAATTTATTGATTGATTCATTCATTGATTCATTAGTTGATAAATTCACTGATTCATTGATTAATCCAGGTATTACAATTGGTATCATCAAGAGCAACAACATGAATATTGAAAGTATAATCATTAAAGCTTGAGTGTGCTTTTATTTTTTTTTAATAACACTCTATCTTCTTGAGAAACGATTAATGAAATAATAATGTAGCTTCTTAGAGTAATTAAAAGGCATTGTATAATGGCAAATAGGGTAAACATTGGTAATTTCTTGACAGTGGTTATTTCGTTATACTTTTTCTTTGCTCTTTTGTGAACTAACCAATGGTGTTACGAGATCCAAATTTCCGCCAAGGGATTGCATATGTTGTCCAGTTTCCAGAAACATACAGCTAAGCTTTGTGTGACTATTGTAGTTGTTTCAGTGAGCTTTTATGTTTGGAGAGAGCACGTTTTCGTCGACTTCTCAGGCATACAAATTTTGTGGGTGTTTGTAATTACATTACAGGCTTATTACTAAAGGTAAACATATGATATTTGGTACAAAGATTTATTGTATCTTCATGAAATTTTAGGAAATGTTTTTGGAATTTTTAGATGCATCTGTAGTAGCCATATAGGCTTAACTTTACTGATAGAAATCTTAGCTGTTTGAGGTGAAATTTTGTTGAGCATTAAGTGTTACAATTTTTAAAATAGTATAAAATGTATTACAATAGGAATTTTAGAAATCTGAAGACAAGATGTGATGACAAAAAAGAAAACGGGGACGTAATGGGTTCGGTGTAGCTTCTGTTTGATTTGTTATCATGCTAAGTGTCAATGATAAGTGCTAGATGACTTACTTGCAAGAATTGTGACAGAAGATGGAACATGGCTCCACCATTTTGGACCGGAGACAGAGGCAGACAATGGAGTGGCATCATGCAAATTCACCAAAGAAATAGAAATTCAAAAGTATACCTTCGGCAGGAAACGTTATGGCTACTGTGTTTTTCGATTCAGAAGGACTCTTGCTTGTGGACATGATGCCACACGGAACCACCATTAATTCTGACGGGTATGTTGTAACTCTCAAGAAACTTCAAGTTAGACTGAGTCGTGTTCGACGACATCGGGAGAAGCAGGATGTTCTACTATTGCACAACACACAGCCATATGTCAGTCACAAGACCACAGACCAGATCAGACAATTCGGATAGACAACACTGAAACACCCGCCTTACAGTCCTGAACTGGCACCGTGCGATTATCATCTCTTTGGTAAACTGAAGGATCCCTTCTCGGAATGAGGTTAGAAGATGACTCCCTTGTGCACGCTGCTAAAGAGTGGCTCAGACGTGTTAGTCCAGACTTTTACCGTGCTGGTCTACAGCCCCTCGTTTCTAGGTTACGTAAAGCAGTTGAAAGGGACGGAGATTATGTGGAAAAGTGACATTTTGTTCCTTAAGGATGCATCTACATTCTGTGAAAATAGCAAAGCTGTAGGATAAAAATATAATTTTTAAACAAACGTTATGCATTACTTTTGGAGTTACCCTAGTAATATAGGCTATAGTAAAGTGCGTAATAAAAGTGTTCACCCTTTCAGGGCAAAGAAGATCCCTTTTCAATTTCAATTTTTACTTTGATTTCATTCTTATTATGTGTTGATATGTATTTCTATGTTTTCTTGCTATGAATATTAGACGGAATTACTATGTTTGAAGTCTTGTAACAATAAATGAGAATTTCATTTGACTTTAATGAATTTTTCCACAATTCTTCTACCTCTCACGAAATTATCAATGCAATATCACGAAATTACCAAGGTTATCACGAAATAACCAACCTTTCAGCTTAAGTTGTAAAAGTGGTTTTTGGCACATATTCAAGAACGTTTCCAATCTTTTATGTCTCCAGATTTGTACAGCAAGTTATCGTCTTTTAGATGAAAAAATCGGAATAAGGATATATTTACACATTTGCATTTTAAATTAGTTTTCATGAAATTACCCTATTGTTTTAGAGGTACGCGGTTTGATATTAAAGTGTAAATGTTACACTAGAATATAGTACTTATGTGCTCTTCTATTTTGTAAGTAATTGTAACTTATTCTATACTTGCATTTCTTTACACCCTAGATTTTATTATTATGCATTACACTTACAGGGTTGTTTCCGATCTCTGATAACGATTTTGAATGACGTCATGTGCGTCAGGAATCACATCGACAGCTGAATTGCGGCGAGAGGTGACACACCAGTAGTGAGTGATTTCACGATCAGAGTGCACGGTGTATCATAGTAGCAATGCCCAAGAAAATCGAGCCTTTTTGGGAGGGTTACATAACAACCCTTTCCGATGCCAAGTACAATTACGTGAAAATCATCGGAGCCTGCAAAAAATGTGGTTTCGTTATTTCCAAGAAAGGCATCTTGCGTGTACCTAATAAGACTGGTAAAGCAAGGATGGAATGAATTTCAGAGTGGAAAAAGCAAGCAAGCTCGAATGGAATTAATTTGTATCATCTCGTGGGCTGCGGCGACTTGTGACACGGGGTGGATTTGCTTGCTTTTTCCACGTTTTTTGCAAGCTCCTAAGATTTTCACATAACTGTACTTGGCATCTCAAAGGGTTGTTATGTACCCCTCCCAAAAAGGCTGGATTTTCTTGGGCATTGCTACTGTGATACACCGTGCACTCTGACTATGAAACCACTCACTACTGGTCGTCACCTCTCGCCGCAATTCAGCTGTCGGTGTGTGATTCCTGACGCACATGACGTCATTAAGATTTATTATCAGAGATCGGAAACAACTCTGTATAATAATAAAGTTGTAAGAGGTCAACGAAGTCAGGTCTGTCTCTGTAGGCGAGCCTCTCTCTGTCACTACGACGTTGCAATCTGCTCTCATGTTCAGTGGCTTGAAATTAGTGGTTTTTAAATTAAATTTACACGAAAACCGTCCACGCTATTGAAATGCGTCAGAGGGATAAATAATTCTTTATTAGATTTTCTATCGATATGGACAGAAGTCACGATCCTACTTGCAATAGCTACTCAATAAGAGAGTGTTAAACCTTTCGGAAAAATCGTCTTTTTTTCTGAGAAAACTTTGGACTTTCCTCCTATATGGTATTGCACTTTTTGTTTCATATAACATGAGCTGTTCGCTCTCAAAATCTGCAGGGTTATTTCATTTTCACCCTGTATAGACAAAAGCCATTCCTGAAAGAAAGCTTTTCTTATTTGAATATCTGAAAATTTTATTGGTCTGAAATTGCTGTATGTAAATATGTTTTTCTTATTCTTACAGTACTTTTTCTTCCACTTCTTATACCGAGAAAGTAAAAATAAATGTACTTTTAGTTAAGGCATAAACTTCATGATTGGATTTACTTATGTAATTAGGTTTACAAGACGTGATGAAAGAATGAAGCAAGATTTAACGGCCCCTCCTCTTTATTTACTTGAGCTTACAAAGGAAGAATAATGCCGCTTTTCGCGTTGTACAAATTCCAAATTGAATTAGAAGTTGTGTTGTCGCAGCGGGATCCCTCCACCGAGATTGCATCTCGTTATGACACCGCCTTAAAGTGTCATTTCCAACATCTCTTTCACTCGCTCCCCTCTGACAGGGATGTCACTTTAATTACGATTGTATAATCTGCAATAGGTCGGCTCTGGTCCACGGAATGGATAAGACGCCACACTAGTTATGCCTGGAACCCCCGGGCATCAGTTGGAATATCTCGTATAAAATGATTTTTATCGTGTAGTGCTATGGAATATCTCGTAGAAAATGAATGTTTTTATTGCGTAATGCTATGGAATATCTCGTAGAAGATGAATGTTTTTTTTATCTTGTAGTGCTATGGAATACGCCGTAAAAATGAATAATTTTATCGTGTAGTGCTAGGGAATATCTCGTAGAAAATGAATGTTTTTTTTTATCGTGTAGTGCTATGGAATATGCCGTAGAAAATGAATACTTTTATCGTGTAGTGCTAGGGAATATCTCGTAGAAAATGAATGTTTTTATCGTGTAGTGCTATGGAATACGCCGTAGAAAATGAATATTTTTATCGTGTAGTGCTATGGAATATCTCGTAGAAAATGAATGTTTTTTTATCTTGTAGTGCTATGAAATATGCCGTAGAAAATGAATGCTTTTTTATCGTGTAGTGCTATGGAATATCTCTTAGAAAGTGAATGTTTTTATCGTGTAGTGCTATGGAATATCTCGTAGAAAATGAATGCTTTTTATCGCGTAGTGTTATGGAATACGCCGTAAAAATGAATAATTTTATCGTGTAGTGCTAGGGAATATCTCGTAGAAAATGAATGTTTTTTTATCTTGTAGTGCTATGAAATATGCCGTAGAAAATGAATGCTTTTTTATCGTGTAGTGCTATGGAATATCTCTTAGAAAGTGAATGTTTTTATCGTGTAGTGCTATGGAATATCTCGTAGAAAATGAATGCTTTTTATCGCGTAGTGTTATGGAATACGCCGTAAAAATGAATAATTTTATCGTGTAGTGCTAGGGAATATCTCGTAGAAAATGAATGTTTTTTTATCGTGTAGTGCTATGGAATATGCCGTAGAAAATGAATACTTTTATCGTGTAGTGCTAGGGAATATCTCGTAGAAAATGAATGTTTTTTATCGCGTAGTGCTATGGAATACGCCGTAGAAAATGAATATTTTTATCGTGTAGTGCTAGGGAATATCTCGTAGAAAATGAATGTTTTTTTTATCGCGTAGTGCTATGGAATACGCCGTAGAAAATGAATATTTTTATCGTGTAGTGCTAAGGAATATCTCATAGAAAATGAATGTTTTTTATCGCGTAGTGCTATGGAATATGCCGTAGAAAATGAATACTTATATCGTGTAGTGCTAGGGAGTATCTAGTAGAAAATGAATGTTTTTTATCGCGTAGTGCTATGGAATACGCCGTAGAAAATGAATATTTTTATCGTGTAGTGCTAGGGAATTTCTCGTAGAAAATGAATGTTTTTTATCGTGTAGTGCTATGGAATATGCCGTAGAAAATGAATATTTTTATCGTGTAGTGCTATGGAATATGCCGTAGAAAATGCATATTTTTATCGTGTAGTGCTAGGGAATATGCCGTAGAAAATGAATATTTTTATCGCGTAGTGCTATGGATTATGCCGTAGAAAATGAATGTTTTTATCGTGTAGTGCTAGGGAATATGCCGTAGAAAATGAATATTTTTATCGTGTAGTGCTATGGAATATGCCGTAGAAAATGAATATTTTTATCTTGTAGTGCTAGGAAATATCTCTAGAAAATGAATGTTTCTATCTTGTAGCGCTATGTCCTAAATGCAGAGCAAAGTACTCCCGATCTCACGTTAATAGAATGTGAGTTATATAGGTAAAAGTATTAGCAACAGTGATCGGAAGATTTCAAGTAATCCAAGAGACTAAAATCCTGAATCAAAACCGGCATTGTTAATTCTATTCCTACTTAATTTCTTAAAAATGACCTTTAAGAAATCCGGAGGTACATTGCCGTCCTCACATAAGCTCGTCATCGGTCCCTATCCTGAGCAATATTAATCCAGTCCCTAGCATCATATTCCACCTCCCTCAAAACCATATTAATATTATCCTCCCATCTACGTCTCGGCCTCCCCAAAGGTCCTTTCTCAGATCTCCCAACTAACACTCTATATGCATTTCTGGATTCGTCCATAAGTGTTACATCCGGAGCTTCGTTCGAGCTTGGGTGGGATCCCCCTTTGGTCACATTGAATGGCTTCTTACGAGGTTTTCCCCAGCTGTGGGACTGAAGCCGGATGGTCTATGGCGAGTCCTCGGCATCACTTCATTTCACCCTTTTGATTTGATTACCTGGTTGGGTTTTTCCGAGGTTTTCCCCAACCAAGAGGCAAATGCCGGGTAATCTTTTGGCGAATCCTCGGACCTCACCTCATCATTGTAGAAAATTACTAAATTGTAAAACTGTAAAAATTGTAAAATATTGTAAAAATTTAAAAAAATTGTAATTGTAATATTGTAAAATTTTGACTTGTTCCACATCTCAAAGCTTGATTACTCATGTAAGATCTATGGAATATAGTAAATGAATGAATGAATGAATGAATGAATGCCAAGCCTATCTCAACGTCTTGATTTAACATTTCTAATTATGTCAATTAAGTCCCGCGCCGTGGCGTCGTGTTCTAAGACATTCTGCCTAGGACTCGCGTTACGGAGTGCCGAGTTTTTTCATTTTCCGAGATTCTGTTACGCACTTAACGCATGTGTATTGCGTACTATTTTTAGCCGATGTTAATAAAAAATAAATTATTAATAATCATTTTCAATTTAAATATACAGTTTGTTTCTGGATGCTAACATTTTTATATGTTATCTCCCTTTTGTTATTTTTCGATAGGTGTCATTCATTTATTATTGTTCGTATTTATCGATAGGTGTCATTCATTTGTTATTATTCGTATTTTTTGATAGCTATTATTCATTTGTTATTTACTTACAGCACGTGTGTTGTAAGTTTAATTTGTGCGAGATCGTGCGTATTTGCTTGATTTCCGTACAAAACCAATCCGCGGAAAGTCTAAAATTCCACATTCAGTATTCCCAACCTAACACACATAACAATTTCCCTCTTCTTACCGCTTAAGTGACATATTGATTTTACTGCTTTAGGCTTTTAACGTATTATTTTTAGAGACGTTCAATATAATAATAATTATAAATTGGAAACTTACCACTGCAATTTCACCTAAATTTCACTGTTAATTATTGTTTTTAAATATTTGCAAAAATTAAGTAAACTCTACAACTCCACTAAAGTTACTGCATTCGTGATGCAAGTAACACTAAGGAAGCCGTGAAAAAATCAACAAGATTCCATAGACTTGGGGAAAAAAAAAGACAGACATATATCACGGCCTGCTGGGGTATAGTAAACACAGAAAACATTTTAAAGCAACAATGTTGAAGATAAATATTTTTGTTTTGCAAATTTGCCGTAATTGAACAGAAACCAAAATAGAGATTTCATTGCAACTAATTAGAGATTCCTCTTTCAGGTATGTAATAAACGATCTTCGCACAATAATAATGTACGTTTCGCTTTTTCAAACTTTTCCTCGAACATGAAAATTTCAACATACCGCTCTTGTAACGCATATTACTATTACAAGGCCTACCAACGACATCGGTAAGGTTGTTAAAAAACACGATCGGCCATAAAAGTAATTGTTCGAAAATATACGTTTCAAAATTTTTCTTTTATTGTAGTACATACGCTTGTACTATTTGCGCATTACAAATGTTAAAAAAGCGTTCAAAATTATGCATTTTTGTAGTAAAACTTTGGGCTGTTCAGTATGTGAGGACAGGTGTGAAGAAAGTCATGCGTAACATTTTCCAGATTGTTATGTTAAAGTAACTGTTCGAAAATATACGACGATATTTCAGTTTTTTTCCTTTTATTATAGTACATATTATTTGCTGATTAAAAAAAAAGTCCAAAATTAAACATTTTTGTAGTGGTCACAAAATATCCCCCTAAATTGAATTGAAAGAGGAGAATTGGAGGACAAAATTTAGAAGGTACGCAAACACGTCCTTGCAAGGGTTTCGGGGCTGTAAGAATTAAATATATGAGCTCCAAGCCTGTTGGCCACTCGTCTCACTCCGGGTTACGTTGCTCCACTGAAGGAACTGTAGAAAATGTTGAAGGGGAAAACCGAAAATGGACGTAACCTCTTAGGTACCACATACGCGAGGGGGAGAAAATGTGATCAAAGTAATCACAGGACGGGACGAGGAAGAAATGGCTGGTGTAAATCTGCACATTGAAATGACCTGTGTCATATCGCAGTGCAGGAAGAGCCGAGTAGACTCGTTTGTTTGCAGTTAGGATGACAGGTGTTATCTTGCACATTGAAAGGGGCTTTGCCATTTCGCAGTACAAGGATTCGAGAAGACTCTGTCATCTGTTGTTCGATGACAAGGCAGGTGAAGGCCGTCAGAAGAAACGCCGTGAATTCTGAATCTGCAAATTGAAAGTTTCCCTGTCCTTTCGCATTGCGACTAAATGAGTGACCTCGCACATTTAATAGGCAATTTATAGGTTCAGAACTAGGGCATAGAAAAGGGGGATTATATGGGGAAGGGCATATAGGTCCGTGGCCCATTTCTTTTAGGGCTCATCCCGACATTTGTCTTACGCCTGAGGAAAACCACGGAATACCTTAGGCAGGATGAGTTGTCTCATATAAGAGACTAGCCAATTTAGCTATTAGGTAGGAGGTGATTGATTGTCTTGAGCCTTGTTGAATAGTCTCAAATTAGAGACCAGCCATTTGGCTTTATTTGACTCAATTACGAAGAGAGTATAGGCAGGGTAGGATGTAATCATTAATTAAAATTAGAAAAATTACCGGGGTCATGGGGATATGAGTGCAGGTCCGTGGCCCATTTCTTTTAGGGCTCATCCCGACATTTGTCTTAGCGCCTTAGGAAAACTACAGAAAAACCTTAGGCAGGATGAATAATATCCCCCCTTGGTACTGCATGTTATTTAAAATACCTAGGTATTACTAGGGTTAATAAATACGTTCATACTACAGAAAGTCTTATTTTTAAAGTGAGTAGTGGTTCAAATTTGAACGAATGGTGAATTTTGTAATAGAACAGTATATATTGGACAGCACTTCATTTAACTTGTTATTCTATTACCATTTCCATATAATTATTACCAGTGCTTATATTAAAAAAAAAAGGGAAATGCAATCTCGATCATGCAATTATACAAAATATAATGAAATAAATCCATTAACTTATATTGTTGGAACGAACCAGAGGCAATTGCACGGTATCATATTCCCAAAACACAAACACTGTAGGATATCAAACAAACCCGACTAACCCGTATTCACATATTCTCGACGTCTTTGGATGACATTTTAGTGTTATTCACTTGCAAAAATTTCGATGTATTTCCGTAATGCTATCAATTTCTGTTCTTGTATTGTGCTCGAGTTCGTCCATAGTATGGGGTTTAATCTTGTGTTCTCTACATTTTACGGATTTTAAGGTTGGGAAATGGCCAATAAATGTTTCACTATCTCCTGTAATTCAGGGACAGGCTTCTTTTTAATTTCACAAATTTACCTTACTATCTCGCAGCATATCTCCCGGAGAAAGTCATGTTAAATTATATTACCCTTAAAAGCCCCGGTCGTATTTGATTCTGAGAACTTCATACTCAGAGTCTAAATGAAACTATATTCTCATGTGTGAAGGAAGATTCGTGTTTTAATAAAATATCTTGTAGGTTTAAAAAAAATGAAATGTGTATGCGTTTACACACGAATAATTTTCTGGACTGCCTACGGGGATAAAAAGTAGGTTAATTTACCACCTTCTCTCTCCCTACAGCAGGCATCGCAAAAGTCACAAATTCATGACGCAATATAAATACTTCCCGCTACGCACAAAGTGAAGACAGGGGATGAGGATCATCGATCGCAGTAAGCTAGACAGCAGAGGCAGTTTGTGATCGTCACTACCTTCCGTGTTCATAACAAAGAAATCACTTGGAAAACGTATTATGTATCTTTCACGTGTTAAATTTTATGTTCCCTTGTTAACATGTTTCGGCCTGCTATTGGCCATCATCAGAACTGGTTGTTGCTGGTCTTGGCGCCTTTTGTTTTGTTTCCTGTGTGGGTGTGTTTGTGTAGTGTAATATGGAGTCAGAGAGTGTGTGTGTTCTGAAATTGAGTTGTGTGTTGAGAATTTCATTTGGATGTGTTTTTGTATATTTCGTATTGTTCTAGTGTGTTTAGTTTCTGGCTTTTTGGTTGAATGTGTAGAATTTGCATGTATGTGTTGATGTCTCTGTATGTGTGGTTAGCATTTGTGATGTGTTCTGCATATGTGGAAGTGTTTTGTAATTTTGTTACACACTCTTTGACTCCACATTACACTACACAAACACAACCCCACAGGAAACAAAGCAAAAGGCGCCAAGACCAGCAACAACCAGTTCTGATGATGGCCAATAGCAGGCCGAAACATGTTAACAATGTAACATAAAATTTAACACGTGAAAAATATTTATAATATGTTTTCCAAGTGATATAGTGTTAAAAGTTGTTTAATCAAGATGTATAACGAAATAACAAGAGAAAGAAGGAGTGAATATCTTTTTAGGGTGATATTATTTTCATCTCCATTCTTTTAATTTTATTACAATATTTCCATTCGGTAAGATCTCAAATAAGATGCCTCATGAGTAGCCACTGTCAAATGTGTACGAAGATTGTTAAGCGTGTCCTTTTTGGTTTTAATATGTTTAATTAAAAAAAAAGTATTCACAAATATACGTAGAAACGAACATAGCCGCGATTGTGGTAGCAAATGATCTAATCTAATGATTACTATTTGAAAAGCTGTGATTTGGGCGGTGAATTTGAAAAAAAAAAAAACAAAAACAATTTAAACCTGAAGGGTGCTATTCATAGACATTCCGCTAGACCTCGCTACGAGCGTGCTAAACTAACTCCGGCTATCGACTGGTTACTTGTACACGATTCATATCATATCATATCATATCATATCATATCATATCATATCATATCATATCATATATCATATCATATCATATCATATCATATCATATACCATATCATATCATATCATATCATATCATATCATATCATATATCATATCATATCATATATCATATCATATCATATCATATCATATCATATCATATCATATATCATATCATATCATATATCATATCATATCATATCATATCATATATCATATCATATCATATCATATCATATCATATCATATCATATATCATATCATATCATATCATATCATATCATATATCACATCATATCATATCATATCATATATCATATCATATCATATCATATATCATATCATATCATATATCATATCATATCATATCATATCATATCATATCATATCATATCATATCATATATCACATCATATCATATCATATCATATATCATATCATATCATATCATATCATATATCATATCATATCATATATCATATCATATCATATATCATATCATATATCATATCACATCATATCATATCATATCATATATCATATCATATATCATATCATATCATATATCATATCATATATCATATCATATCATATATCATATCATATATCATATCATATCATATCATATCATATCATATCATATCATATCATATATCATATCATATCATATCATATCATATATCATATCATATATCATATCATATCATATCATATCATATCATATATCACATCATATCATATCATATATCATATCATATCATATATCATATCATATCATATCATATCATATCATATCATATCATATATCACATCATATCATATCATATCATATATCATATCATATCATATCATATCATATATCATATCATATCATATCATATCATATATCGCTAACACTGGTTTATGAATACGAAGAACGTTAGTTCGCTGATCATCCACCGGAAGCCCGCGCTGAGAATGTCTATGAATATGGCCCTAAATGTTTTTTAAGTACTGTACTTAAATTGATGAGAAAAAACCTATGTACTAATTCGTTATAAAGAATATCAGGTAGGCCTCTAAATATTTACAAAAATATGATAAATGTTTCAACATTTTTCTGGACACATTTTTCAACATAAAAATTTAAAGAAAATGTTAACACATATTTTAGCAACTTCTAATTGTTATAATAATATAATAATAATAATGATTTATTTTAGCTGGCAGAGTTAAGGCCGTAAGGCCTTCTCTTCCACTCAACCAGCAAAAAGTGTATATACATATGCATGAACTTACAAAGAATCCAACAATTTGATTTAGATGAGAGTTACATATATACAAAAGTTATTTACAAATTAAACAACAAAATACTATGAACTATTAATTAAACACTGAAATAAACTGTGTAGCAGAATTAAACTAAAATACATAGAATGTTAATATATTTCAAATAATATTAGATAATAGAAAGAGATTATTACGAGACAATTAAAATACAGCACAATCAGGATGATGTCTAAAGAAAAAAGTAACAATGTAGTCAGTGATAGTTTAAATCAGTATGATTGGAGTGAAATGCTAATAAGGTTATCTTTTAAGCTGTTCTTAAAGGTGTTTATTGTCTTGCAGCCCCTAATACTTTGTGACAAGGAATTCCATTGACGCGAGGTGGATATTGTAAAAGATGAGGAATAACAAGATGTTCTATGAAGAGGTATACTTAGCGTGTCACAGATAAGTGATCTGGTATTTACGTCGTGGTTAGAGTATAGATAAGGGAAACGAGACGAAAGGTAATTTGGTGTTGAAGTGTGCAGAATTCGAAAGAGTAAAGACAAAGAGTGTAAAGTTCTACGTTCTTTAAGTCGGAGCCACGAGAGACTTGCGAAGGACGGTGTTGTAGAATTTTCAAGAAAATTCAATGGAAATTGTAGAAATTACAAAACCTTAGCAACATGTCACCTGACGTTAACAAATGTCGCTCTCGCACACTGGAGGTTAAGGTCAGTAGCGAGCCCCAAAGTGTATTGTTACAGATTGCTGTACATTTGAGAACCTCCTGTAAGCATCGTATGTATTTAGTTGTAAACATAAAGCGCCAACTTTCAGGATGTCATTTTCTAACCATGATTCAGAGCTCTGAAAGCGTGGCTATGTTTGCAGACTGAAATTTCCATAGCTGCTTAACAGTTCGAAATTGGACTCATGGCGAGTGAAATTCTTTACTCAAAATGGTTTCAATAATTACTGTATATCCCAACACTTTTACCTTCCTTCTTGAATCACCCTTATATTCATAATTTGTAGAATTCATTTAGGCCTATACAGGGTGATTCATTATTACGTGTAAATACTTTGTGTGTGTTTTGTGGAGGTGAAACTAAGACTGAAACGTTCTATACAATTTTTTCTCAAAACCTTCAATTCCAGAGTTCCAGTAGATGGCACCTACGTCGTAGTAACTGCATAGGCATTACTGTTCTCCCACACATTTTGTGTGGTATTGTGAGGAATCAGTTACTCGGACCTCGAGTTCTACCTCCGCGGTTGAATGGGGAAATCTACCGCGCATTCTTGGAACGCGAACTGCATGGTCTGCTACATGATATCCCTCTTGCAACGCGAGTGAACTTATGATTTACGCACGATGGTGCTCTTGCGCATTACTGCCGCAACGTAAGGGCGTATCTCAATGCTGCATATCCAGGTCAATGGATAGGCCGTGCAGGGCCAACTCCTTGGCCAGCCAGATCACCGGACATGAACCCTCTGGACTTCTACTTTTGGGGCCGCCTGAAGTCGTTAGTGTATGCTTCTGCTGTACCTAACGTAGAAGTACTACAACAGCGAATTGAACATGCGTGTGGAATTGTTCGTAATGAGTTGAACGGGCTGTGCAACATTCAGAGATCACTAAAGCGGCGAGCACAGGTATGTCTTCAAGTTGAGGAACAACACTTTGAACATGCATTACATAAGAATTGTGCAAATGTGTAAAGTCTAGAAGAAATTGCTTTACATTCTTCACTGTGTTTGGTTTTAGTTCACAAAACATGCTTAAGGGAACTGGGTAGTGGTGCTTGTGCGATAAAAAAACTGCAATACAAAAGTTTAGTTCAGTATTTCTAGGCTTCTAGTGGTCAGAATGGAATAAAAATTTCTAGGTTTATACAATCAATCATTTTGAATTCAGTGGCATAGAAGACAACTAATTTGTTTTGTATCCAAGTGCGAAAGAAAGGTCCTAACTGATAACCTGTTTTCCCATGTTGCTAAGTGTACCTGATTCTTCAGGTGCACATTACTTGCTACAATCTTCTCTCATATGCCTTGTACTTTTTATAATTATCCAGTAATGTGTATTGTAAATTCTAAAGCAAAATTTATTTAAATATTTCACCCCTAGTGAAGCAGAAAAAACACTGAACTTTGCTTAACATTTTTTTACAATTTTGTTCAATTTATATACATTTTTTCTCGTGTTATGTGTGTGATATTCTTAAACCCGTAGGTGTACTATGTAGAACACAGGCTGCAGATAACACTGTAAAAGTTTCATGTAAATTGATTCAGTAGTTTGAGAGAAAAATGCACTTAAGTTTGAAAAATGTCAACTTATGGAAAACTGCATTTTAAAAAAAGAAGAATGTATGAATTACATGCACCACCTAATTTAAAGAGATCATTTAAAAGGTTTAAGTTGTATGCAGAAATACCCCATAATATTTATATTATTTTAAAGAACAGTTTTGTACTTTATTTTGAAATACAAAATTAAAAATCACTACCTGGTTCCCTTAAGTGGACTGCCGAGGATATGGGTTTAGTGACTTTGGTTGTTTTTGTATTGAAGTCCAAATGCATTGTACGAAAGTGATAATTAGTTTACATTTGGTGTGTTATCCTTTCTTTGTTTGGGAGCTCAAGTTCCACGCAAAATGGCGTTAACTCTGGAATTAAAGGTTTTGAGAAAAAGTTGTATAGAACGTTTCAGTCTTAGTTTTACCTCTACATTACACACACAAAATATTTACACGTAATAATGAATCACACAGCATAATGAATTATGGCCTCAATTGTTGATCTGCTCATTATCTTTTGTGGCTTCACAGTAAGCCTATAGGTCAACTAGCCGAATGTTGGCCTCCTCAGCAGAGGACAGTCACCACTCAACTGGTACAGAGCAAATTGAGATCAGCACGAATAAAAATAGGGCTCTGACCGATAGGATCTTCAAACATAATTTTATTGGTATCGCACCATTTACGTTATCATTCCACATCTATCCTCATTGTAAATGGTACGTATGAACAGGGGGTTAAGAGACTACCAGATCGCCAATGGAAACTGACCTGAATTAAAGATAAAATCTCTGGATTTACACAGAATGACGTGACAACAACAAAATGTTGACACAGACGTGAGTTCCCGCGTTGACAAGTGACTGGCGAGGTCCGTCAGCAGCCGACATCGTTCGGTTATTGATTTTGTATATTTCACGTCATTACGCGCTAACAATGAGCGGCAGGCCGAGGTGATACCTGTGAGAGGACCTCGCGCTCACTGAATTACGGAAAAGTGTGACATCGATGCGGTCGAACTTCCTATCTGTGTCGCGACTGATACAGTTGTCGGCTGTGTGAATGGATTCAGGTAACATGTTCTTCTGACAGCCAACATGAAATCTGGAGTTCGAGGCACGTCACGGGTAGATGATTCTAGTATCAACCCTGTACTACAAGGTACAGTATGTCACTGAAAATGGTGTTCGAGTCTTGTAGCTGTAATTCTAGCGTTCTGGCGCTGCGTTAACACGACAAAAACTACAAGCTTGAAATTGACATTCTGCAACAGTATTAATATTAAAGGGAGAGGATGGTGTTTTTTTTAGCTTTTTTCCTATTTGGTGTAAAATATTATTTTTTTTGTATGTAGAGAGCTCATAGCTGTGGCAATTCATCCAAATAAAAATATTTTGAAAAAAAAAAAATGTTTGGGTGCCCAGATTTGAAAAAAAAATACCCAATGCAGGACTGTACTAAAACCGATATATCTAAACCGTTTTTAAAAATAGATTCAAACAGTTTTTTGCAATGTATTTGCAAAAGCGTGTTGTACAAACTGTCTGTAGTACAATTTTGATATTAGTCCCTACGTTTGTAAAATAAACAATTAAAATTTAATAACAATTTTCTGATTTCCTTTCTTGCAAACAATCGGACGTATGAATAATTTCAAGGAAAAATTGTTCCGGGGCCGGGTATCGATCCCGGGACCCTTCGCTTAGCGCGCGAACGCTCCACCGACTGAGCTACCCCAGGAACTATACACGACACCGTCACAATTTTTCCCTTTATATCCACACAACTCACATGAGCTGACAAGACGCCAGAACTCAACTGTGAGTGCGCACAAATACTCTTGTGAGTTGTGTGGATATAAAAGGACAAATTGTGACGGTGACGGTGTCGTGTATAGTTCCTGGGGTAGCTCAGTCGGTAGAGCGTTCGCGCTCTAAGCGAAGGGTCCCGGGATCTATACCCGGCCCCGGAACAATTTTTCCTTGAAATTATTCAAACCTGCTTTACAGGGAGCTACTACCTGAAAGCCAGATTTGTATAAACGGACGTATTTTTTAAATGAAACCAATTAACAAAATTCTGTTACAGAGAAAAGTTTCCTAATGGTCTAAAGAATGTGTGTTCTAAATTTCATGCATGTATCTTTTATAGTTCAGAAATTATATCCATTTTTGTCTGGAAATGTAGCAAAAAAAAATGAAGTTACTGGAAACCGATAAAAGCGGGCGTGTGATTTAAAAATCCATAGCGCAGGAAGTTTAAAAATGACGCCTCAACATCCGATAAGAGCACAAATACCCACAAAATGTTATGCAATGCATTCCACACATATCAAAGAGTATTTTAAAGAAAAAAAAATTTGAAAATTTAATTTACCGGAAACAACAATAAAAGTGGGCGAGTGATTTAGAAATCCACAAGGCAGGAAGTTTAAAAACGGCGACTCAACATCCGATAAGAGCACAAATACCCACAAAATATTATGCTATGCATTCCACACATATCATAGAGTATTTTAAAGATTTTTTTTTTTTATTTACTCATTTTTCACCAAAAAAATAGCATCTTCTCCCCTTAAGGTAAACAGGTGTAAGCGGAAACCATAAATTTAACTGTTTAACTTTGACATTTAATAAATTTCCACTAAATTGTGCACCAATATGCCTGGATTAAATCCCAAATCTCTCCGCAGTGCATATGAAGAGAAGGCATATGTCACTTTTGATAGTGATTTGTCCGTCGGACAGGAACGTTAAGCTTGGCGGCCCCTTTGGTGTTATTCGACGGGAGTAGGCTACGTGCCGACACCGGGTTCCCCTTTCTCCCTTCCTCACCTTCGTCACCATCTTCACCTATTCCCTACACTACACTTACACGGACGTTTACACATACACTTACCCTAGTACACGATATAACTCCTCACAGATACACATCATGCATAACATGGCCCGCCGAAGTGGTGTGCAACTTGAAAATGGGTCAGAGTCCTGCCATCTATCCGCAGTATAGGAACCCGAATCACGCAAGTGAAGTTAGACATACACACATTTAATAAATTGCTGAATTGAAATTAAAATTTGTCTAAAATTTGAACAGGTGACCATCAGTACCTTACTTAACTATGATGAATACGAACAAAAATTACGTTATTAAGATGAGGTCCAAAACGAAAAGCATATATGTCGGCTCATAGTTTACACTAGCCCCAAACCAGCAAAGATCATAAGTAAATGGATATGAAAGAACATTACATTCTACATAGACCGAGAATTTTATATTTTGGGCATTTAATACATTGTAAATATTTAATTGACAAAATGACACACAAACTAAATAAAAAGCATTCTTTTTGTTCCTACGAACTTTTTCTTAAGACAAATTGAAAGAATCAAAATACACATGGAATCGGAATTTTAAATTTTGGTCGCGAAAATGATTCCGCTCAAGAATATTATGTGAAATAGCTTCTAGTAGCATGAACATTCGATAGTTGGCGCCACTTTACAAACTCGCCTTTTTGCGTTTAATGGCATGGGTTGCACTTGTCCCAAATTTACACTTACCCTTCACCATAATAATAATAATAATAATAATAATAATAATAATAATAATACTAATAGTAATAGTAATAGTAATAATAATACTAATACTAATAGTAATAGTAATAGTAATAATAATAATAATAATAATAATAATAATAATAATAATAATAATAATAATAGCTCTATTTAACCTGACACAGCTAAGGTCATTGGATCTTCCCTAACACTCAACCAGGAGTAAAACTTCGATACGCCTATTCTAAATAACATAGTACAATACACAAGAAAGTGCAATCTAATTGTAAATAATATAGATTCCAATGTTAAAAATACACTATCCTGAATTTCATGCACAGGCAAGGGAAGGCAGAGGTGAAATTTTCGAACAAAACTGAAGAAAAAATGAAAATTTGTTTTTTTTTCCATTTTTATTATCTTTATTTTCATATTCCGATGTTAGTTTTTGATTTTGTGCCCTTTAAAAGTATGAAATGAAAACCAAGATAACTGTATTACTATATAATTCTCATAAAAAACTAATACTTATCATTATTTATATACCTTACCTGAAGATATAAATAAAAAGAAATATTGAAAATATCTTACAATATGGTGCATGGAGCATTTTATATCAAACAATATAAAGTTTTATAAAATTATTAATATTTACAGAACTATTGTACTTAGAAAGTTGAAACTTGGTATGTCCATTACTAATAACATACTTAGTATCCATGATCAATTTAAAACAAATCGGATAAATTTTGTGGATTTTGAAATATTCACCTCTGCCTCCCCTTAATCCAAGAAAACTTTATTTTTTTTAATAAACATTGTAGTTGAGCTTATAACATAATTTAAAAATAAAAACAACATATGGAAACATGTATTCGGGGCGCAATCCTGTGAGGTCCCCACATTAAAACAATTTTACAATAATCTTACAATATTGAATCTGTGTGTCTTTTCCTTTCCAATCTTCGAAATGGTGGAGCAGGTGGTTGATGTCCTGGAATTTGACGAATTAGAAAATTGTCATGATCATCGAAAGAACTCTGTATTGTTCTGTAAGTATTGCGGAGGATTTCACAGATTTGTCGTGAAATGTGTGCATAATTTCTTTACCCTAGGTGTACTACCTATCTAGGAGATACCTCTTATGCAGTAAATTATATAATTTGCGGTAAAATCACTTTAAAGTTTAGGGGAGAGTCGGGTAGTATCGGACATCGGGTAATATCGGACAGTGCGTTTCTTTCATCTACCACCATATGGTAGTACCTGAATGACATGGTTACGTTTCTCTATGCGACATCACAGAAACGTAACCATGTCAATCAGGTACTATCATCGTGTGGTAGATGAAAGAAACTCACTGTCCGATATTACCCGATGTCCGATACTAACCTACTCTCCCCTATAATATGCATTCTGAATAAGATAACCAACCACTTACAGGATATGTGATAAACAGAATTTATACCATAGAAATAAGATATCGCGATGAAATTATCACAACAGTATCCCTCAAGAAACCGTAGATTTATTGATTTATTTTAAAAATACTTACAGGAATTAGTGAAGAACTGTTTTCAGAATATGCGATGGGCGATAGAAGAATAAAACGCATAAGATTTGTGATGATAGGGCATTGTTAGCAGAAAAAGAGATGCTATTAACGGATATGATACTGAGGCTGAATGACAATTGTAAGCAGTATTGGATGAAGATAAATCAAAGAAAACGAAGACCATGATAATCAAAAAATAAAAATAAAGAAGGAAAACGTTCGAATTCGAAATGAGGCAGTAGAGCAAGTGGACAGCTTAAAAAATTTGGAGTGTACTATAAGAAGTAACATGAGGTACGGATTTCTAGAGTAAGAACTAAGGAAGAGACTAGTGAAGTGCTTTGTAAGCAGTGTAACATACTATGGAGCAAAAACATGGATATTACGACGAAGTGAAGAGAAATGACTAGAAGTATTTCAAATGTGGTTATTTATTTATCTATTTATGTCCATAACAGGCCAAAGCCCAATTACAAGAGACAGTACAGATGAAAAATCATAGAATTGCATACAACACGAAAAAAGAGGTAAAACAGATACAAGTGTAATTACAAATTAAAAATGGAAAAGAGAAGAATAAAGAAAGCAAATAGATACCACCTAAATAAAAGACACAGATACATATATAAATGGAAAAACACCAAATAAAAACAAATCAAAAAGAGCCAAGTACAGACATCACAGCCAAAAATGCAAAATTTAGGCGTAGCTATAATTGGCAAATTGCAGAGCAAATACAACACCATGTTAATAAATTCAATATGCAGCACTACACAG
This sequence comes from Periplaneta americana, assembly GCF_040183065.1. NCBI lineage: Eukaryota > Metazoa > Arthropoda > Insecta > Blattodea > Blattidae > Periplaneta > Periplaneta americana. The sequence continues at coordinate 22,559,516 of NC_091126.1, forward strand.
CAGGCCCAATAGGCTCAATTAATTTATTAAAAAAACTCACCAACACAGAACATGTGTTTCAAGTAATGCTTTACATAACTTTTTCTTGTACATATTGTACGATAACGAAAAATTTAAATCCTGTTTATTTGATAGATGATTGTAAGTTCTAAGCATTAATAAAAGTGGAGACATTTTATGAGATAATTCTCCATTTTTATGGAGAAGAATGAAGTTTGTGAAATGGACAGAGAATAGTACATTATGCAACGAGCCTATAATGAAGGTAATTAAGAAGTGAGTATGGATATTTATGAAACGAGCGCAAGCGAGCAATGTCCCGTATGTTGTGAGATGTGCGCAGACGCGAAAGTATTGATTTTTTCCGAGGAACAGATGTCCACATTGACCTTGCTAGGCCATAAGAACCTACAGAGATAACATTGAAATTAAATTAGACATTGAAAAAAGAGATGACAAATTGAATTTATTTGAATATTATTTAAAATTAACGCTAATTATTATAGTAACAGAACATAACCTTCTGCGACAGTATTGGATTTCCAGCCTCCGTGACTTTTCGTTAATTGTCTTTCGATTGCATATCCGAGAATAATCGATACCTGCGGTTTTATAACGGTAGAAAGCTGACCTGTCATTGGCTGAACAGTTGTAACCTGAGTCGTCATTGGCTGAAAGACCTGACCTTTAATGAGTAGGTGTACTTTAATGACATGCATTAAAGGTCTGCTACCAGGTGTATAATTACTACATTTCGGCATGGTCGAGCATAAAATAAGAAATGAAACTCTGGTACAAAGAGTGGGCGAAGAAAGAATAATGCTGAAACTGATCAGGCAAGGAAAAAAGAATTGACTGGCTCACTGGCCAAGAAGAAATTGCTTACTGAATGATGCACTGGAAGTAATGTTGAACTGGAGAACAAATCGGGGCGGTAGATAACAGATGATAGACAATATCGAATGAAGAATGAGTAAAAAAATTTGGAATTTGTGGAGATGTTTCTAATGTACTGTGAATAAAAATTGAAAATACAATTATGAAGATGTACATCAGCATTATTGTGACAGAAGTGGTTTGGGAGGGTGTGAGTGGCATTGCACACGCTGTGGAAGTAGCGGATGTGTATGCAGATTACGAAGGGGAGAAGAATGGAAGAAGCATGAGCATTTTGGGAATATAAATCGAAAAATCTTTGGCTACAGAAAGTAATAATAATGGGATTTGGATTGCATATAAAGAAGCAAAGAGTGTAGGTAGCGAGGGGAGAACATATGAAGAATGGCAGTGATAGAAGGGAGGATTAGAGAGGCTTAGAGAGGAGAGAAATAAGAATTTAAGAAAATTGCAAGGTGTTTGTTATGAATACATGGGAATCGATTACACCGGAGAATGGCGAGGCGGAAGGATTAGAGAAGAGCTTGATTTCGAATAAGGGTTGCCCAGCACTTCGTACACGGAGGGTGGAAATGGCATAATGCAGCTCTATTGGACCTGCTGGTACTTCGATTGCCATATAAGAGGACTGGAATTGAATTTAGAATCAAAATATAATTTTTTACGGACAAGGATATTATTACGAGGAATCATCTCGGGTTACTTACGTTTGACAACAGTAGCTCAATGCAGCCCGTATTACTCGTGCACATAACATAGGGAGAGAATAGTAGGGCAGACTCGGTTAATATCGTGGTACTAAGGTTTTGATGCAAGTTTTACAAAGATGAATGCTTTTAATGTACGTACATTATTGAGGTTAGAAAGTTACATATCAGCATTTTTACCTCAAATTTATATAGGCTAATAGTTACAAACAAGCAATACAAATATACAAAAAAATAGCACTCTAGAAGGGTTGGTGTAATTTCGTGATAGTACAAGAATATTTCCGTGATAGTCCTTAAATTCAAAATATTTAGGCATATTCAATCAAATTTTTAATTTCTCAGCAAGATTCATACCTACAACCCAAACAATTAAAGTTCTCTCGGTATATTGAAAGGCTTGACATCTTTCATAAAACCACTAATCACAGCTGACACACTGAATTCATCTTTCACTGTGCTTGTCGTTATTGAAATTTCCTGAGGAAGATGGCAACAAATCATTAGGCTTATCATTCGGCGGCTTTTCTTTGAGCACAGATTTTTGTTTGGCTCCTGAAGATGATGCTGTTTCGTTGTCTACCTCTTTTTACTCACTTGGGAGACTGGAAATGTCAGTCTCGTTGTTTCCTTCCTGGTCCTCGTCGAAATTGCCAAGAAAAAGAAGAGATCTCTCTCATATTTGCAAACTCTACTCAGAAACCAATAATTTCTGAACCCATATTGATATAGTCTAACCATTTTTCTTCTATTGGCCTACATATGAGGAATCCATACCTGAAACTGACTGGAACTGAATAACTTGGATAATTTTCCGACATTTTATAAATCTGTAATGCAAATATCAGTAATCCGCCGCGATTCTCGGGCCTCATTTCTCCAAAATAACATCTTGCAATCGGAAAATCTACTGATGCTATTGGTTTGGAAGACTCGAAACAAGCTTTGTGGAAAACCGATTAAAATGATTAACTCTCTGCCTTTCAGCTACATACTGTACGTCCAGTTTTCGCCTCCATGTCCAGGAGTAGCCTAGAATATCTGGTCTGTTGTCTGTAATGTTTCGGTTTGTTAACGACTCTGATAGCTCGACCAAGATCCCAGACCTTCGTCGTCATGTTTCCTATCAATCTCAATTATTGAGACTGATTTATTTACAGCGATGAACTCTACCGTCCGCAGATATCGTTGTTGATTGATCCTGAAGCAACCGCACGATGCTTAATGTCTCACTTCTATCGCGTAAAGAAGAATGCCATACAGATGATCATGTTTAAG